>NW_027282683.1:0-47500 GCF_046629955.1 Centroberyx affinis
ATTATTATTAATGTTCATCCACGTTGGCGCAAATTGCTGTGAGTTGGTACATCAGAGAGACATCAAATTTGTCCCAGTGACAGAAACTATGACTCATTACTATGTGGCTCACCAAACATTTCCCCAATCGGCCTGCAGGCGGCACTATAATTACAGATTTTACTTTAAAGGCCAGAACTTCCACACCGTTTGTTTGATTTTCATGAAACTTGGTTCACATGTCCAGCTGACCATTCTACAACTTTTCCATTTGGACCTTTAAGGTCTGCCTGGAAAGTTTTTGAGATATTTTTAAAGTTTTGAAAAACACATTTTTAACATCTCCTCCTACACCGTTTGACCGATCACCACCAAAATCGACCAAGCTCTATAAGTTGTCTTTTCGGATTTTTGATATCTACTTTAGTTTTGAAAATATTAATTTTTAAATTTGTAAGAGGGTGTGGCCTGTCAGCTAAATTATTATAACTTCACCGATTGTCCAATCATCATGAAACTTTGTGAACATGTTCAGATATCATCAATGACCATGTGTGCACAGATTGAACAGTAGGGGGCGCCACAAATGCCAAACAACTCTATCTCCTAATCCAGATGCCGAAATTGCATGAAATTTAGTACACATGTTCAGGGAGGATGTACTAGTCAAAATCAGAAGTTTGGTCATCATTGGTGAAAGTGGGCGGGGCCTATGGTTAATAACCATGTAATAGCTGGTAAATCAAAGTCTATTTGCAAAATCAGTCCCAAACTGGAATGGCATTTCTGACATGTGTACCGAATTTTGTGTGATTCGACCAGAAGGGGGCGCCGCAAACGCCAAAAATGGGCGTGGCTTAACACAAAAAACGGCCATAACTCCACACCCGTTTGTTCAATGATCACGAAACTTGGCAGATATATCAAGGGATATATTTGGACCGTGTCCTCAGAACCATTGACACTTTTTTTGCGACGTCAGTACCGTTCAGAAAAGGCTGAACCCATTTCATGGCCGCTTGCGGCTACATTTATTTTTATTATTATTATTTTTATTATTATTATTATTATATCAGCTGTCTGACCAGCTTCAGTAGCAGTCTGGAAAACCTGCATCAGCCTGTTCACATTGTTTTGCCAAATCACTTTACATCACTGTAGAGGAGCGCAGCTTAAAGGGAAAGTTCACCCAAAAATAAAAATGTTGTCAGTGGAACCAGTGAAGTTTGTTTGTCCACATAACACCAGAAAAAGCTGCTTTTGTGTCAGGGTCCATTTTGTTTTACCTTGCGAGGCAGAATCCATCTTGCCAGGCTTCAAGTTCTGCGTTTGTGGCTGAACCACAGCGGTGCGGACCAATCAGCGTCCTGTGAGGGCAGCTGGGGGCGGGGGCTTAGGTGTGACGACAGCGAGAAGCGACTGTTCGTTCACAACAATGGCGGCTCCTAAAGAGGCTGCGTAGATGCTGCTGTAACATCAGTTACTTCTGAACTGGAGAGTATTTCTTCATTGAAAGAAGAGCAAAGAACGGCACTGAAGGCTTTTCTGGATGGAAAAGATGTTGTCGCTCTTCTCCCGACCGGCTTCAGCAAGAGTTTGTTTATATGGTTCCTTGATCTGATTGGTTGAAGTTAGCCCGTGATAGACGGTGATAGGCAGATGGTTCATCCAATCACCGGCCGAGTACTTTTTGAAAGTGCCTGCCCTTTTCCAAACAGTTTCCAATGACGACTTCCCAGATGGTTCTGTGTAACAAACCATCTGGCAAGTCAGGTTACATTTTGTTATTTCTGACTAAAAAGTACTTGAATAAATGATGAGTTGTATTATTTACAACTGGAAAACTCAACTACGAGCTGAAGAGGAGCACCTGAAGGCAGCAGGACTCTCCCTCCAGAGATCTGACAGTCTAGGAGGGAGAAGACCAACTGTCTCTTTGCATGTGAACAAATATTGACATATTATTTAAGGTGAAACTGGTCGCTCCCCGGCTCAAATGTTTGATTTTGATCATTTTTTTCCTGGCTTAAGATCTACATAAATGATGAAGAAAACCCAAAAGTTAAAGCTCACTGATCATTATTTACTGAGTTTCCCCCAATTTTGTAGAGTGGGGGGTCAAAACGACAATTTTTGCCTATGATCTGGAGCAGGTTTAGGGGTCAAAATCAACACAGAGAGGTAGCGGCTCCATTTTTCTTTTACAGAGAGACTGGTAGGTAGACTACAAGATTCTGGCAGTTTCAGCACTTGATTGTGTGACGTGTGGCAGCAGCTGAAAAACGAAAAAAATAAAACTAGAATTAACCGCCTCACGGTTGTATGACTTCGACATTAAATTTTGTTTTATCATTGCAAGGACAGTCTTTATTTATTGAACATATATAATTAATGTGATTATTAGGTCAACTTAGAGGATTTTGGTGTCTGCAAAAGTAAGTGACAGCACTTCCACCGTTTTTGTAGAATGACCCAAGATGGTTTTCTCAGCTACAGTGGTAAGCAAAACATTATGATGTCACAGTGAAGTTGACCTTTGAACTTTTGGATATAAAATGTCATCACTTCATCATTTTATCCTATTAGTGTGAAATTTCGTCATAATTAGCGTATGAATTCTTGAGTTATGGCCAAAAACGTCTTTTGTGAGGTCACAGTGACCTTGACCTTTGACCTTCGACCACCAAATTCTAATCAGTTCATCCTTGAGTCCAAGTGGACGTTTGTGCCAAATGTAATGAAATTCCTCAAGGCGTGTCTTATCATGATTTGATACATAATGACCCAAAATGAAAAAGAATTCACGTGGAATTTTTTTTTTTTTACATGTGAAGTCATGTGACATCACATGACGTCAGAATGAAACATGAGAAAAATTGTTCACATGTGAAAACCAACACGTGTCCAGAAAGCACACGTGGGTTTTCACGTGACTTTAGCGTGAGGCGGAATGAGAGGCGAGGCGGCCGAGCGGCTGGTAGGTTTATGTGTTTATTTATGAAAACAAAGGAACTCAGAAAATAAGGATCCCATATCAGTAATTACATCAAATAATTCACTTCTTGGTTTTTCGTCTGTTTGTCCTGCGTTCTCTCTCTCTCTCTCTCTACTCTAGCGAGCGGAGGCTGGCTAAACCTTACAGCTACTATACAGCTACTATACAGTGCTCAAAACATACGGAAGAAAGAACGTACGGCCGGAGTGCATGCAAATACATAAAATCATTTTTTTCCTCTTTCTTATTAAAATACAAAAATTAACTATTATCATCATCATCGCTCGACCATCAACTAAAAACAAAAGAGGTGAGTAAGGTGGAAACGTCTCATGTCCGTCTGTCAGCCACACTGGGAGGCAATGAGAGCTCTGCTGTGTGTGTGTGTGTGTGTGTGTGTGTGTGTGGTGACAGCCCATAATAATGTTCCTCAGCTCTCTACAGTTCACCAGCTTCTCCATCCTGAGCCATGAAGGTCCAACACAAGAAAAATTTGTTTTAATTCGGAAGTTAAAATCAGCGTAAACAAACCGCAGCAGATATTCCTCACTGTTCACAGGTGAACAAAACCGATCGATTAGATTTTTATCGTCTCGGATGCCGATCGGCGGTTCGCCGTTTGCCGCCTTCGATGTCGACGCGCTTCTGGAATTCGTGACTCCGGGTGGGAAATAACAGAATCGACAAAAACCTCCCACCCGTCCCGCCCGCGGTCCCCAGCAGGGGGCGAGCCGAGCCGCGGCAGCGTCAGCACCGGAGATACAAAGATAAAAAAACAGAAGCTGCTGAGTTTCTGCGGCCGGTCGGACCTTCATGAGCGGACGGAGAACCGGACTGAAGCTTTACCTCCAGACAGGAAGCAGGAAGCTGCAGCAGAGCTCCTATTGGCCCGGAGCCGCTTCCCGTTCCGGTCTCTGCCTGATCTGCAGGTTCGGACCGGAGGAAGACTCGGCCTCATGACATCACCCATCTGTCTGTACACAGGTCAAAGGTCAGAGGAAACCAAGAACGACGAGGGGCGTTAGAACTCCAGACAGGTTTTCAGCCTGGTGTTGGTTCACAGACACACAGACCTCCACACAGACCTCCACACCACAGACACACAGACCTCCACACCACAGACACACAGGCAGACAGACAGACAGGACAGCTGTTTGAGGGCAGAAGTCATGATTGGATTTGATTGGCTAGCACTGCATAGCGAGGCAGATACAGACCGCAACGAAACCAGTTCAACACAGAAAACACCAGAGAGGAACAAACGAAAAAACAGAGACGACCCCCGTCTCCGACCGGGACGCGCGCTGCCTTCCGGGTCGGCCGGAAAGTCGGAAATTCCAGCTTCCTACTAGGAAAAATGCGACGTAGGAAGAAGTAGGAAAGCCGGTCCGGACGTGTGAACCCGACAGAAACGCCACAGCATCACTTTAACATGTTCAGAATCCTCAAAATACACTCCAGTTCCATGTCAGCATCACATGACCATAAACCATCCAATCCCCCGTGTGGTAAAACAGGTACAAAAAGTTGCAGACGCTAACGTTCCGACGCCGCTGATGAAACTCCGGGCCGGAGCCACCGGGCCGGAGCCACCGGGCCGGAGCCGCCGCCTGATCACTGGGAATTCCTGACTTCGAATGGAACGCAGCGCTTAACAGGGCCGCACGCAGGGGGTTATGGGTAACGTAGGCCGTCAACATGCACCTCCCATGTAAAAAAAAAAACCAGAGGGCTCGATGAGGACGAGGCCCGGTCTGGCGCCACGCTTCGTCTACACGCTAACAACACGGACCGTCCAGTGGAAGCAGAGCTCCCAGTCCGGCTCCGGTACCGGTTCTGCCGGTTCTACCGGTGCGGCCCGGCGCCCCGTTCTGACCCGGGATCAGACCGGACCTCCTCCTCCCAGTCTGACGTGCTGAAACCCAGTGGTGAAGACAGGAAGTAGCTGTGATGTGGAGGCTGTCGTCCTACAGTATGAGTGGTTTTGGCGAGGGGGGGTAGGGGGGGTTGGGGGGGGGGGGAGCAGAACAGCGGTACAAAGACATTTTATATAGAGAACCTTATAAGACACAAACAAGTTCAGCACACAACCTGAAAAATCAAAAAAACAGAAAAATAAAGGAAACGTAGTGTTGAAAAAGCAAAGTTCCTCTGCTCTGCTCTCAGACGGAGCCGGCGCCGGGCGGGCGGGGCGGGGCGGGGCCCGGTGACCCCCCTGACCCCCTCTGACCCCCTCTGACCCCCCCTGACCCCGCTGACCCCGCTGACCCCGGGACAGACACTGGGCTGGAGGTTTGGTCTCAGAGGGTTTCAGGTTTCAGGCAGTTTGGACACAACAGAAGAGTTTGGTTCTGACTGACCGGTCAGGCTTGGGCCGATATCCAATAATATTGAATATCGCGATATTTTCCCGCGGTATCCAATATCGGCCGTATCGCCCGCTGAAGTCCTTGGTGACTGAAAGAGACGGACTGGATCCTCTGACTGGAACTGGAGTTTTCCATCATGATGTGTTTCTGAGAAGAAGAGCAGAAGAAGAAGAACAGCTCTTCTTCTTCTGCTCTGACTCTCCAGCTGTGTAAGGTAAGATTAATACGTCTGTTATTATTATTATTACCATCATAATGCTGGTTTCAGTGGAGAGTTTTCGTGTCCCGTGATGTTTCAGAGGCTTTTCCTCTCCGACCAGAAGAAAACTGGAGGGAAACACTGAATACCTGCAATATTTTGGCTTTTAAAAATATTGATTATCAATCCAAACCTATTGATATTGGCCTTCAGAAACCTGCAGCGGTGTAAAAACCCACTGAGAGCATCGCTTCCCGTCTCCTCCTCTCCCATGATGCTCTGCGGATGCTTCTGGAATGTTGTCAGGGGTCAGAGGTCGGGGGTCGGGGGTCAGAGGTCACGTCCGGCCGGCCGGCCCAGAATAAGAATAAGAAAGCCTTGGTTTCCACGGCGACAAGGCTCAAGTGTTCTGAGAAGGTTCAATACAGCGACTCCCATCAGACAGACAGGCAGACAGACAGGCAGACAGACAGGCTGCCTGTCTGTCTCCACCAGATGACTTCCACTCTTCTTCTCTCGCTGTGAAGTCACTGATTTCTTCTTCTCTTCTCTCTGTCTGTAGTCCTCCAGAAAACGACACTAGGAGCTAAAAAAACAGGTCAGCCTATTTACACATACAGTCTCCGAGTCTGGGCGTGGCTGTGTGTGTGTGTGTGTGTGTGTGTGTGTGTGTGTGTGTGAAACAAGTTCAGAGTGTGTATTTCTCTGTCTTTTGCATGGGAATCTGAGTGTGTGTGTGTGTTCAGGATGTAAGTTTACATGAATGTCAGTGTGTGTGTGTGTGTGTGTGTGTTAGTATGTATTTGAATGAGTTAATGGTATAGATTGAGTTCCACATGTATGTGCCTGTCTTTAGGTGTGTGTGTGTGTATAGTGTATAAAACTCTGTGTGTGTATTCAGTAACATGTATCCGTATGCATGTTCAATGTGTGTGTGGGTGTGTGTGTGTGTGTTCAGTGTCTATTCAATGTGGGTGTGTGCATGTGTATGTTCAGTGTGTGTGTGTGTGTGTTCAGTCTGTGTCGGAGGAAGAGGAGGTTCCCGTTGAGGAGCTGTCATCGGAGGAGGAAGAGGAGCTGCCACTCAAACGACTAGCCCCGCCCCCTGAGGCCCCGCCTCCCGCTGCCTTCTCTGGAGAGAGAGAGAGAGAGAGAGACAGAGGGAGAGAGAGAGAGTTAACACAGAATTAAATAGTTTTGACTCAATTTGTCCGCTGAGTTATCAATATGATGTGATGTACGTATTAGACTACAAAGTGGTACACAGCAAGTTGTACTTTCAGCTCTATTTTAAAATTTTCAGTAAATGGTGGTGAAGTCGAGCGCGGTGTGTGTGACGGAGATGCCACCAAAAAAATAAAAAAGGTATCGAATGAAGTCCTCTACTGGTATCGGTATCACTTTAAGGGTTCTGGTATTGTATTTTTTTAAACGATACCCAGCCCTAATCGTGACCCGTGTATCGTGTAGGGCTGGACCCGAATATTCGACTATTCGGATATTCGTTCGTTGGGTAGGTATTCGGTTTTCAATTTTGGGATTCGGATATTCGTTTTTTTAAATGTAATTTTATATGTAATCCGTAAGCCGGTTGCCATTGACGCTGCAAAGCCGTTTCTTTTTTTTTTCACTTGCATTCAAACCTCAGTCACATTTGCTGATCGCCATGGCAACACAGAGAAAAAAGTACGACCTGAAATTCAAGCTGTCAGTTTCAAATCTGCTGAACAAAACTCAGGAGAAGCAGCAGCAAGACATTTCTCCGTTGATCTTTTTTTTTTTAAATCTTTTTTCTAAGGTAGGCTACCGGTATTTTGATACGGGTCTCTCTCTCTCTCTCTCTCTCTCTCTCTCTCTCTGCTTTAGAACGTAACCGCTGTGAAACAATCAGAAAATAACGTTTTATTTCTCTGATTCACCGGCTTTCTCGCTACTACCACTCCCTCTCTTCATTCACTTTCTAGCTCGCTCGACCATCTCGCTCTCTCTTTCTCTCTATTAATTGAAGTTATATGTATGTTAAGCCAAGCAGTTTGCCCCCCCACCCCCCCCCCACTGCGGCCGAAGCTTCAAATATTCGCTGTTGATTACTACCGAAGCTCCGAAGCCCAAAAAATGGTATTCGGGACAGCCCTAGCATCGTGACCCGTATCGTGTCGTGAGGTCCTTGCCAGTACCCGGCCTTAAGTAGTAGTAGTACTGCAGTACTCACGCAGTAGCTTCCTCTGCTTCCTCTGCAGACAGGACTTGACGTAGCGCTCCAGCTCGCGCAGCGTTGAGGGTTTGAGCGTCTCGAAGTCGATCTCGATCTCGTCGGGGTTGGAGTCCCGCAGCGACGGCTCTCTGGACTGGATGATGTGGACGACGCGGCCCAGCTTCTCCCCCGGCAGCCGGTTGATGTCCAGGCTCAGCTGCCGCTTCTCGTCGTACGACATGGGCAGGGACGACTCCTCGCCGTCGTCTCCGTTGGCCGAGCCGCCGCCGCCCGACGTCTTCCCGCCCTTCTTGGGTTGCCTGGAAACACAAGACAAGTCTCTCTAGCCTCGTTCACACGCGACACGCCTTTTCTGCTGTATTCACACAATACCGGCAACACCGTTAAAGTCCTCTGTTGCCGTTTCCCGGAAATTACGTTTAAAGGAATAGTTCACCCAGAAATGAAAATTCTGTCATCATCTCCTCTCCCTCATGCCAAATGAAACTCAGGTGAAGTTTGTTAGTCCATATAACACACAGGGAGGCTGCAGCACAACTTGGTAGCAGCCTTCTCCAAAACAACTGAAGTCAATGGGGACCTGTTCTTTAGAGCTCCAAAACAAAAACAGACAAACAATCACACTGTGAACAGAAAGACCTAGACACCATTATTTGTTGCAGATCAATCAGCTGTAGTTCAGATTTGCACTAAATGATGGTGTAAATATACTGTAGGTCTTTGTGGAACTCTGAAGAACTGGTCCCCACTGACTTCAGTTGTTTTGGAGAAGGCTGCTATGGAGTTGTGCTGCAGCCTCCCTGTGTGTTATATGGACAAACTTCACCTGAGTTTCACCTGCATGAGGGGGAGGAGATGATGACAGAAGTTTTCAGTTTTTGGGTGAACTATTCCTTTAACCCCCGGAGTCGCCCGCAGTTTGAAAACACGGCGGCTGATCTCTCCGTCCGCCCGACTCCCAGGATCTCTCTCATCTCTCCGTCTGTCCAATTCAACATTTTCCTCTAAAAGTGAAGCTGCAGCCGGTCGTCTGGTGGTTCGTTTCCTCCTGACAGCAGAGCGGCAAACTGTTCTGCCGTTAACGTTCACACAGACGCTCATAAAGACACTGACACTGAGGGGAATATGCAAACACAAGACGCCATTTTTTTTTTACGGCTTCTACGGCTCTAGATGTCTTACGCTTCGTTTTCAACACTTTTCCCTGTGATTCAGCCTGACAGGTTTGGTGTCTGTGGAAACCTCGGGATCTGGACTGGAATTTGAAATAAAGTTCTGTGGGTCAACAGAAAATCCTGTTCCAGAAGCAGCTCGTTTGTCACCGGTTGCTTCACGGTCAGAAAAGTTGACACAGTTGTTTTTTTTTTTTAATCCAATCAGCACAGGAGGAAGTCCCGCCTCCTCACCCACTGACACGGCTTCAGTCATCCAGCTGTGTCATTTATTAGCGCCCTCTGCTGGTCAGAGGGTCACATGACAGGCGGTGACGTGTCACCTGTCTGCCTGTGGATCATCAGCCTCTCTGTCATGTGACTAACAGGATGAAAACACTTCCAGCCTCGATCTGAATTCACTGAACAGAGAAGCGTGTGGAAGAACATCCGTGTTTTTAAAGTAACTAACTTTTATTAAATGAGCGGTTCTACTTTCAAACTTTCAATACTTTAAACAGATTCCGGCAGCCGCAGTTTCACTTCTGCTGAGCAAACATTACAGCAAAGTAACAGAACTTCAACAGGAGGAGATTTTAGTTTTATTTCCACCCATCGTTTAGTTTAGTTTAGTTTATTGCACATATTAAGAAGAAAAAAACAACATTTTGTCACATAACAGTGAAGGGAGACGGAATAGAAAACAGAGACTGGGAGTTAAAACGACTAAAAACAGAAAGGATGCAGCGGCCTTGCAGAGAGGCCGTCTGACCATCCTGCTCCCAGCCAATAGGATGTCAGCGTTCTGTTCTCAGCCGGCGTTCTGATTGGTTCCTACCTGGTGGCGGTCACCGTGCTGTTGGCTTTCCTGGCAGGTGCTTTCTTCTGATTGGCTGGTTTGGGCGGCTGGGCGGCGGCCTTGGGCTTCTTCTCCTCCTCCGTCTTCCCCTTGTTTCCTTTCTCCTTCTCTTTCTCCTTCTTCTTCTCCTTGTCTTTCTTCTCCTTCTTCTTCTTTGGTTTGCTGACCGGCGCCTGGGACAGGACAGCCAGCTGCTCATGGACCGCCTTCAACTGGAGGAAATATATTGATTATCAATATCTAATATCTATTATCAATATGTAGGACCGCCTTCAACTGAAAAGGAAATGTAAAATCTATTGTAATAAACAAAAAATACATCTATTATAAACATCAACATATACATCATTACCAATATCTACTTTGATACACAAAAAAATGAATGTAACATCTATCACAAATATGTACATCAATAATAAAATCAATAGAATATCTATCAGAAATATGTAATTTAATAACAATAAAATCAATAGAATATGCATCATAAATATCTACTTTAATAATTTTGATCAGGGGAGGAGGAAACGAAGATGTTCTTGACCTGTGATTGGTCGGCGGCACCAACCTGCTCCTGAAGCTCAGCCAATCGCGTGGCTCGCTCCTCCTCGGAGTCAGAGGATTCGTCAGAGGAGGAATTGTTGCTGCTGTCGGAGGAGGCGGTGCTTTTACTGACCAATGGGGTCGTAGATGGGACCGACGCCTCCGAGCCTTCGTCTGGCATCTTGGCAAAACGCATCTCAAACACATCCTGAAGAGAGAGAGACAGACAGGCAGGCGGACAGACAGGCAGACAGACAGACAGGCAGACAGACAGACAGACAGACAAACAGACAGACAGGCAGATGTAAAAGATGTCCTCCAGACAGCTGTAAAGTTTTCAGGGCGTTTTCACACCTGTAGCTCAGTTGCTTTGTTCTGAATCAGCAACTAATTTGTTACAATGTTGCAGTTCACTGTGGGTTTGGTTTCTTTTCACACATTCATAAACGTGTCAACGGGGCCAGAAATATAGATTTTTCTGAAAATGCATTTTTTCCTCCGTTTTCAGAAAACTTTCTGTCCACACCAGCGGTGTTTTAGAAAATGTCGAGGCAGATCGTGGATTACAGCTGGGCTGACATGTAAACCTGTAACTTCACAGTCCTGATCACTCGTTAACAAACCGGTGGTCCGCCTTCGCTCCTACGTTCCTGACGCTGCTCAATACAGATAAAACCATTGCCATGTGCTAGTTGAGGTGATGATGTCAGCGTTTTCTGAAAGCTCAGTTCCACCGGTCCACACCGACACACGACAACAGAGTTTTGAAAAATCTCCACCCTGGAAGGCGTTTCCAAAAGCTCCTTTTCAGTGACCTAAAACACAGTTTTGGTGTGATGGGAGGCCGAAACACAGAGAAAATACTTCAAAAATATTTCAAAAACGTTTTCAAAAATATCCGTATCCATGTGGACAGGACATAAGCGGACCAAGATTTGTAAACAAACGGCATGCGCGATCAAGCTGGTCCCTCATTGGTCAGAATTTTCATGCGGGAATTCTGTACTTCCTGGAAAAAATACAAAACCAAACACAGGAACATGGAGCAGAGGCAGGACAGGTTCCTGTCTTTGCTTCTCTGGTTTCATACCAGCGTTCACTGCATGAGCAGAATATTCAGTCTGAACGTGTCTGAACACAACGTGTTGCTGTACTGGATTCGACAAAGACGGCGAGCTTCCAGACGCCTCCGTGGCTCTAATGAGTCTGCAGTGACACGTTCACCCAGCGGTCTCTACTCTGCAGACGCATCAGCTCAGCTGCTGAGGTGACATCGCAGGTGACATCACAGGCCCTGGACTGTTTATCACAGCGAGTTCGGTCCTTTGGCTCAAATTGCATTCTCACTACCAAGGAACCGTGGCAGAGTTCGTGAGGAACCAGGTGTGAAAACGCCCTTAATTAGCAGTCAGTAAACGACACATCATCCAAACTGACCCCGGTTCAGCTCTTCACTGAGATGAAAGGTAATCAGCAGAACTGAACTGCTGCTTCATCACCTAATGTTAAAGCTCTCCCCTCTGTCAGTGAAAAAAGTATTTGAAATGAAGTTCGGACTACAACCAATAATAAATAACCACATTAGTGTTATATGATCAGTGATATTATCAGAAGCTGTAGCAGCCGGTGCGGCTCGGCAGGAAACGGTTCCCACCTCAGTCCAGATGTTTTCCTGGACCAGTCATGTGACTCTGACTCTGAGGAGAGGCCTGGCAGCCTGCAGGTGCTGCTCATCAGTCAGGTGGGACACTAAACATTTCCCACAGGTAACCTGTGTTGGCTAACGCTAGCTGGATAGTTAGCAGACTTTAGTCCTACCCGGTTCTATGCAGAACATCTCCAGTCATGATAATAGCCTACTGCTAGTTAGTCGGGGTGTCACGATTCTCCAAATCTATGATTCGATTTGACTTTCAATTTTAAGGTCACGATTCGATTCGATTAAAAAAAAATGTTTTCCAGCACTGACGCTATGCCATTGTTAGACTATCGAGTCTTGATCTTAAAGATCAACAGATCATTGGTTTTACACATGGCAGGGCGACTCAGGGCGTCTCCTCACTTCAGTGTCAACATCCACAGTCTGACAACAAAACAGATCCTTCTTATCTTGGCTAAGGATAAGCTTTCAAAATCCATACAAACCTCCAGAGCTTCAGCCCACACAGTATCAGATCAGACAGTAACAGTCGCCAAACTCATTTGGATAAAAGTCTCCAAACTTATTTGGATCAAAGTCTCTGGACCCGGTCGGTCCTCCTCCAGACTCTTTGGTCTCTTCGTTTTATCGAGCGAGAACAAGAGATTTCCATCAGAAGATTTCAACTCACAATGTCTTCCTAACTTTCCTCTGCACCCGGCGGGTCAGGTTCAGTCTCACAGCATCTGACAGCTTCCAGAAGGTTTTAGCAGCCTGACTCTTAGCCGGTGAAGACATTTTTAGTTCTAATGTTACCGGTGGAGGACGACTAAACCCGGGGAAAATCAAACGTCTCGGTGTCACCGGATACATTTTCCGGTTCCGGTTCATCGATGACAACTTGAAGTTTATATAAAACAAAGCTGATAACTTGATTTTCAGTTTTTGGTGCATTTTAAACGATTTAAAAATGACGGGCGCTCTTGGGCGCTGTAGTGAAATATAGAGCGGGCGCTCTGCTCTCTAGCAGCTACACTGTGTCATTGAAATGTTGTTTTTTCTTCAGACACGTGCAAGTAGGCAGAGGGTGGAGAGAAAAAAAAATATTGGGAGAATCGCGAACCTGCTTGTGATCACGAAGGTCAAAATCGAACACTTTCAATCGATTTAGAACCGAAATGGTGACACCCCGACTAGTTAGTGTGTAACCTGACGGTCCAGAGGGATAAAATAACTGCTACTACTGGAAAAACATCCCAGTTTCCAGCTTTAAATAAGCACTAGCCTTAATACATATAATACATGTATAGTTGGACCTACACAGAGAACTTATAAATTCATAAATAATTCAAGAATCTTGTTGCCAAGTTTCTCTCATGTATTATAAATGACCTGTTAGTACTTCTGTTAAACATCTTAAACAGCTGTTAGAGGTTTCTGCCCTTCATCAGCAGGCTCAACATGATCTGCACCACTGTTCGTTCTGATTTAAAACTCTAAACAACCACCTCTGGAAAATAGAAATCTTCACACACACACACACACACACACAGTGGGTGCTGTACCTGCAGCTTGCGGGCCATGGCCACCACCTCATGGTCCGGAGGATTGTACTTGTAACAGTTAGAGAACATTAACCTGACATCTGTCGCAAAACTCTGAGGGTCGCTGTACTCTCTGTTATCCATCTTTTTCTACAGGGGAGAGAGAGAGAGAGAGAGAGAGAGAGAGAGAGAGAGAGAGAGAGAGAGAGAGAGAGAGAGAGAGAGAGAGAGAGAGAGAGAGAGAGATTAATTACAAAAACTTCTAAAGAATCCAAGTAACATTTTCTGACTGTGTGTGTTACGGTGCTGAGGTCCATGGGGTGTTTGATGATGTCATAGCAGTGTGTGTGTGTGTGTGTGTTACCCGGACGGTGCTGAGGTCCATGGGGTGTTTGATGATGTCATAGCAGTGTGTGTGTGTGTGTGTGTGTGTGTGTGTTACCCGGACGGTGCTGAGGTCCATGGGGTGTTTGATGATGTCATGGCAGTGTGTGTGTGTGTGTGTGTGTGTACCCGGACGGTGCTGAGGTCCATGGGGTGTTTGATGATGTCATAGCAGTGTGTGTGTGTGTGTGTGTGTGTGTGTGTTACCCGGACGGTGCTGAGGTCCATGGGGTGTTTGATGATGTCATGGTAGTCGTGCAGCTCGAGCGCCTCGGCGTCCACCGGCTTGTAGAAGGGCCAGGCGTAGGCGGCGTGCTTCTTGGACAGCATCTCCTTCAGGATGGTGTCGCAGTGTTTCAGCTGCTCTCCCAGCTTCCCGCCCTTCCTGCCCGCCGCTCCGCCTCCCCCCGCCCCCCGCCGCCGGCCGCCCCGCCCGCTTCGCCCCCCGCCGCCTCCTCGCCCCCCTCCTTGCGGGTCTTGGGGGGCCGGGCGGCGGCCTCGCGCCGGGACGAGCCCAGCTTGGCCGGCTTGGCGTCCCTGAGCGGACGGAGAGTCGGCCCGGCCGGCGGAGATGGCCGATGTGGTGGGAGTGGTGGTGTCAGCTTTCCTCTTCACTCCCTTCTTCTGTAGAGAGAGAGGGGGGGGGCAGGGGGAGAGAGAGAGACAGGTGGAGAAAGAGAGAGACAGGTGGAGAGAGAGAGAGACAGGTGGGGAAAGAGAGAGACAGGTGGAAACGGTTAAATACTCAGTCCAGTTCAGCTTGACAGAGAGGAAACATGGCCGACTGGCGGCGAGGCGTTACCTTGACGACGGGCTGTGCGGAGGGCATCATGGCTGCCGGGGGCTGCGGTGCGGAGACCGGGGGCGTGGCCTGCACCGGGGTGGGCGTGGTCGAGATGACTGGCGTCTGAGAGGGGGAGGGGGAGGGGTAGGATGTGGGGGGAGAGGCTGAAGACTCTGCCTGCTGACTCACTGGGCGAGAGACACAGAGAGAGAGAGACACACAGAGAGAGAGAGACAGAGAGAGAGAGACACACAGAGAGAGACACAGAGAGAGAGAGACAGAGAGAAAGAGAGAGACAGAGAGAGAGACAGAGAGAGACACAGAGAGAGAGAGAGAGAGAGACAGAGAGAGAGAGACAGAGAGAAAGAGAGAGACAGAGAGAGAGACAGAGAGAGACACAGAGAGAGACACAGAGAGAGACAGAGAGACAGACAGAGAGAGAGAGACAAAGAGAGACAGACAGAAAGAGAGAGAGACAAAGAGAGACAGACAGAAAGAGAGAGAGACAGAGAGAGACACAGAGAGACAGAGAGAGACAGAGAGAGAGAGACAGACAGAAAGAGAGAGAGAGACAGAGAGAGACACAGAGAGACAGAGAGAGAGACAGAGAGAGAGAGAGACAGAGACAGAGACACAGAGAGAGAGACAGAGAGAGAGACAGACAGAAACTATTAGTACCAGACCACAATATGTACAGTACTACAGTATTGCAGTATATTAGACTATATTACAGTACAGTACCTGTGGTAGTACCTACAATATTTCATCTCATACATTTGCATCTCATTACATGCATTTTAGACTATACTACAGTAGTGTAGTACCTGCAGTAGCACCTGTAGTATTTGCAGTAGTACCTGTAGTATTTGCAGTAGCACCTGTAGTATCTGCAGTAGTACCTGCAGTATTTGCAGTAGTACCTGTAGTAGCGGGGGTGGGCGGTTTGCTCTTGCTCTTGCCTTTCGGAGCAGGAGGCAACAGAGCAACTTCCTCCTGAGGCATCTGAGCAACTTTCTGCAGGAAGATTTTCTCCAGAGCCTGAGCCATGAGGACGATGTCATCTGTGGGCTGCACACACACACACACACAGACACACACACACACACACACACAGAGACAGAGAGACAGACAGACAGACACACACAGACACACACACACACACACACACAGAGAGACAGACACACACATCATTATTAACCTAACCTTGTTGTAGATGTTGTTGGTGAACATACTGTGTGTGTGTGTGTGTGTGTGTGTGTGTGTGTGTGTGTGTGTGTGTGTGTGTGTGTGTGTGTGTGTGTGTGTGTGTGCGTGCGTGCGCGTGCGTGTGCACCTTGTGTTGTAGATGTAGCAGTTGGTGAACATACTGTGTGTGTGTGTGTGTGTGTGTGTGTGTGCACCTTGTTGTAGATGTAGCAGTTGGTGAACATACTGTGTGTGTGTGTGTGTGTGTGTGTGTGTGTGTGTGTGCACCTTGTTGTAGATGTAGCAGTTGGTGAACATGGTGTTGAAGTCCTGCATGGCCTCGCTGGCGCTCCAGTAGTAGTTGTTCTCCAGTCGCTTCTTGATGGTTCCCATGTCCATCGGGTTCTTGATCACCTTGTGGTAATCCTGCAACAACAACAACATCATCTTCATCATCTTCATCATCACTAGCAGTCACCATGATAATAAACTGCTAATAAGGTAATTAATTAAGCTAGTTAAAGCATCAACCTCACCAACGTCAACACAAAGCTCAACATAAGCAGATCTCTGCCTCAGGCCCGTTTCCACGTGTCATTCCATGCGTCCCTTATCCAGATAGTATCCAGATCTGATTTATCCACATTCCATTCACACCGGGCCACACCACGCGTCTCCGTTAGCCCGGTAGAAATCCGATCGCATCTCTCCCTGCTTTCCCGTGATGTGTGCAAATGTGGAGACGGCAGGCGCCACAGAAACTCTCTTTTTGTTTTTTGCATTTCTGCGTATTCTTCAAGTTAGACGGCAGGCGCTACTTCACACAGATTATTAAAAAAAACACTTGTGGTGAGAATGTGCGACCGCTACAGAAACTGACCCATGCTGCGCACATTTTGGAGACAGTGGGGAACGGCAACTTCGATGGCAAAGTAGTGAAATAAAGTAAAAATGGCCTTTATTTCCAGGCCCACTCTACAGCAAATTAGAAATCCCTCTAATAATAATATTCCATGTCAGAAGAACGTCTACAACTAAATAGAGTCTTTGCTGCTGATCATTTGTCCAAAAAACATCTACATTTCATTAAAGGCTCATATGGTGTGAATTAGTCTGAAGTAAGTGCATTACAGTAATAATTGCGACAAATTCAAGGTGTTAAGCAATTGGACTTAATGTCATAAGGTTATAAATGAATGATGCATTATGGTTTTGTGGCGCACGGCCGGGCGCACAGCAGCTCTCCACCGCAATGAGCTTCTAAGTTCTAATCAACCTTTAAATCTTCATATATATTTTTATTTTTAGTCTTATAAATGGTCCGGCTCTCGGAGCTGGTGGCGTTAACCGCTGCTGTGACATGTTGCCACTCAAACTTTATTTCGTTGGTGACGCCTGAACCGAGGCCACCGGGAAATTTCTCTTTTCCGTCATTTTCTCACACAGAGAATGGAATGAAAAGCACATTTACAGCATCCGTGTTCATTAAGGGCGTTTTTCCGTTTGGGAGGAGTTGGCGGTTGACGTATGCGTCTCGACAAGACCGATGCGTTCACACTTGGCAAACTTGAGGATACAATGGACCTGAAACCACCTCCGAAGGTGCTTTGATGTCGGCAGGAGGAACGGATCCAGTGTGACTCCACTTTGATAAGTGATGCAGCGAACACTAAACCATGGCACCATGAACAAGCTGCAACACGTTATCAGTTTCTCAATTAGCGTTCTTGTGTCCTCTGACATGCGGTTCATGTAATATCCAACGGTTCCAAAACAAAAGAACGCAGAGAACACGGAGGGATCCATGAAATGTATTACCAACTGAGGAACGAACAGGAAGACTGGAGATTCACTCAACCAGGGCGAGTTAACGTGTGGAGTCCCTCAGGGATCTATACTTGGACCCTTGTTATTCCTAATTTATATTAACTAGTGCAGTGCCCGTTCAGAACTTGCCTGTTGGGATCGGGCCTGTTGCTCGGCCTCCGGTGTTGCTGCTTGCAGCTTTCTGGAGAAGCGTTCATCCAAACAGCTTCACTCTCCACACTGAGCCCCGCTGCACAGAGCGCTGCTCGCTTGTTTATTCAAAGTTTATTAATTAATATTGAACGTGTTGCATGTCCAATCCAACACTGCACATCCTCGGGTCCCCAGCAACACACCCGCCAAGTGTGAAGTAGATCGGACGAACAGTTCTCGAGATACGCGAAGGACACACATACAGACAGACAGAGATTCCTTGCTTTATAGTATGATGATGACCTTGCTGTTGTGTCTTCTACCTTACTTCCAATTATTTTTGCTGATGATACCAATTTGATTTTATCCCACAAAAAAATTGATTCACTCATTAATGAAGCCAATTCTGGCATGGCCAAATTGTCTGAATGGTTCCAGGCAAATAAGCTATCTTTAAATGTTAAACAAACTTTATTGTGTTCATGGGTAAGAACAAAAATTATTCTAGATCAAGCGCAAAGATTTCAGTTGACGGAAATGACATGATCCGTTGGTATCATCAGAAACATTAGTGGCTTGGTTCATCAGGATTGCCTCCATACTACAGCTTAATTTACCCACATCTCAAGCTGCAGTGTTTCTGGTTAAGTACATATCCTACCAATCTACATAATTTGTTCTTTACTCAAAAGAAGTATACAAAGCTAGCCACCTCTTCTAATAACTGTGCTCCATCTGCCCCTCTCCAACAAACTGAATATCTTATCTATTTACAACAGTAACATACTTCAATCATGCATTCATTCATCTATAAATACACTTACCTTTCAAATATGCTGCCTAAATCTTTCAATGAATTCTTTAAGGTTAATTCCCAAATCCACTCATATGACTAAACTCTGTGACTAGTGGACTATTAGGGTACTAAACTAGACTAAGTGACTAGTAGACTATTAGGTTACAGACTAGGTGACTAGTCCAGACTGGAGACTTACGGCCAGGCAGAGCTTGATGGCGTCGACCGGCTGGTAGAAGGGCCAGGCGAACTGATGCTTCCACAGCGTCTTCACCACAACGTTCTGCATGTACTGCAGCTGGTTGGTCTTCCTGTTGGACACACAGCACACAGCGGTCAGCAGGTGGGGGGGGGGGGGGGGTCACACTCATGTTCAGAGTGTGACTGGAGGAAATGTGGAGCTGATGTGATGCTTCCTGCTTCACTTTATAGAGGAAACACAAACTCAACAGTTTGATCTTGGTGTTAAAATCCAGTTTGAGAAAAGTCCACGTTCCAGTCCAGCAGCTGTCTGCTGTCAAACTCTACATCCAAACAACCAGCAGCATGATGCAGGATGACGGTCTGTACGTTCTGATTTTCACTCGCCAGGTCACATGATCCAGCAGCTGACTGCTGGTCTGGAACATGGACTTTTCTCTAACTGGATTTATCAACATATCTGCTGCTCCATGTTTCCTCCTCAAGGTTTTGAATGCGTCACTTTCACCCTCAAGATGAAGTGAATACAAATGAATGACAGCAGCATCTTCAGGATGTTCAGGCTAGACCAGCAGAGAACACGACAAAATACTGTTTCAATTAAGGCAGTTAGCTGCCGCTCTTATCCAGGAGTCAGAATATGGGAATTTCATTCAAACCTTCAATCTAGGGAAGAGGTTTAATATCAGGTTAACGTCAGGTTAACTGACAGGTTTACTGACAGGCTGCTTACTGACAGGCTGCTTACTGACAGGCTGCTTACTGACAGACTGCTTACTGACAGGCTGACTTTCACTGTTCTACCAGCCCACCAGACGGGTTGAACTGGTTGAACTGGTCAACTGATTTAACTGGTTGAACTGGTCAACTGGTTTAACTGGTCAACTGATTTAACTGGTTGAACTGGTCAACTGGTTTAACTGGTCAACTGGTTTAACTGGTTTAACTGGTCAACTGATTTAACTGGTTGAACTGATTTAACTGGTTTAAATGGTCAACTGATTTAACTGGTTTAACTGGTCAACTGATTTAACTGGTTGAACTGATTTAACTGGTTTAAATGGTCAACTGATTTAACTGGTTTAACTGGTCAACTGATTTAACTGGTTGAACTGATTTAACTGGTTTAAATGGTCAACTGATTTAACTGATTTAACTGGTTGAACTGATTTAACTGGTCAACTGGTCCCTGCCCTCAGAAGCACTGTCTGAATAACAGAGACAGCAGACTGTCCAGACAGACCAGAATAACCAGGCTACTGGTCACACTGGTTAAGGTCTTCTTCAGCTTCATCTGTTGCCATGAAGAAGAAACCAGTGGCAAGAGTAATAGTAACAGTAAACGTACCCATAATGCCGTGCGACAGCAGTCATTAACCAGGCATCTGAAACAGTTTGAGTTTCAGGATTTTCTAGCCAGTTCTGATGTCAGTTGTTGTTAGTAGATGTTAGTTAGTAAGCAGGTGAACAACTGAACTCTGTCTGCTGAGTAGTGATGGGACGAAATATCTCTAAATTCAATATATCTCAATACAAAATGTGTCAGTCCGTCTGTTGTGTCAGGAACATGAATGGTGATATCAGCTCCATGTTATTCTGCTGTCAGGAACATGAATGGTGATATCAGCTCCATGTTATTCTGCTGTCAGGAACATGAATGGTGATATCAGCTCCATGTTATTCTGCTGTAGTAATCACTAATGAGACTCTTGACCATCACAGTTTCACAAGCTCTCCATCCAAATTATATTATTGTCACTTTGTAACGACATTTTTAAATTGTTGTTTACATTCTAGCAGCCAATGGCATCGCTGGAAAGATTTGAGTCTCAGAAATAAACAGAATTCTGCACAGTCAGACTTTGTTGTCACTGAACTTTTATTGATCACATCGTATCCTGGTTGTATTGAATCCTGAACCTCAGATCACATACTGAATCAGATCAGATCGTCCATCACTACTACGGAGTATAACTGGTTCTGGATGGGAGTGTTCCAGATCATTTCATTATAAACCAGTAAACTGAGCGCTGCCAGTGTGGAACCAGTCTGGGTTCCTGTCTGTCAGTTACCTGCCGGGCTTGGTGGGGTTGGTGACCTCAGGGGGGGCCGGGTTGGTGAGGGGAGGGGGGGTGGGGGGCGCGGCCTCGGGGGCGTCCGACATGGTGGACGACGCTGACACAGCAATGCACTGTGGGACGGCAGTGTCCGGCCTGGAGACGAAGACAACCTCTCTGGGTCTGGTGTGTGTGTGTGTGTGTGTGTGTGTGTGTGCTGGTGTGTGTATTAGTGTGTAATCAGTTCAGTCTGTGTTCTTCTTGGTTCTTCAGCTCCCTGTTCCCCCTGTGGAGCAAATCTCCCATCGCATGACCTCAGCCTGACGCTCTGCTGAGAGAGAGACAGGCAGAGAGACAGGCAGACAGAGAGAGAGACAGGCAGACAGAGAGAGACAGGCAGACAGAGAGAGAGACAAGCAGACAGACAGAGAGACAGATAGAGAGAGAAAGGGTTAGCAACACACAGACATCAACAGCTCCCTCCCTCTCTCTCTCTCTCTCTCACACACACTTGTTGCTCAGACTCTATAATAAAACATCCATTTCCAAGCTCTCTACACTCTGCAGTCCATCTCCACTACAGCTGATATTACTAATCATCATCATAATAATAACAATAATAATGATGATAATGCATCACTCATTCAGCCATCCGACACATGAAAAACAAACTAGTATCCAAAATAAGCTGAAGACACTGGCACAGGCCGGTCTGCTGTGTCAAAGCAAAATCTGATCAGAAAGTCTGTTTGTGTCGGTGTGATCAATACAAGGTCACAGTGAGTCTGAACTGATCCATTCCCCTGATTCAAACTTTCCTCTGTATCTTCAGCACAGCAACAGACCTGCTGCTGCTGTCGGAGGACCTGCACACCAACACAGCAGAGTGAGGTTCAGACCGACTGAACTGTACAACATGCAGAGCTGCAGTCCAGAGGTTTCATGTTTTATTACAGCTCAGGATCCTGGACATCCGTTCAACACTGAACCACAAATGGCATCAAAACAGGGAGAAGTGGAGCTGAAACTCAGATTACTGCTGAGAGGAAACAGTCAGTCAGTGCTAACTCGCTGCAAACACTCAGCCAACAAACAGAATGACCGGCTGAATATTCAGAATCACACCGAGCTACAGCAGGGATCAACAGATGTTGGACTTGAACATCTCGGTCTGTCTGCCTGCATGCTGCGGTTCAGCAGCTAGCTGGCTAACAGGCGCCGCTGCAGCTAACTATTGCTAATGTGCAATCTAGTAAATAACAATACCGACCTGCTTCAGTAACAATTATCCTCAGTAACGTGGGGAATTTGGATATTTGCTCCTAAATTGTAGAAAACCGCGTTTTGGTGGTTAACGCTATCCAGGTGCAAATATTTTGCTTGCTAGCGAAACATCCCATTTATCTTGCTTTAAAAAGATGGCGGGCAAGGCAATGCAATATATTAGCTGGGTCGCTAGCTAACTAAGCTAAGCTACTTACCTATGATGTAAATTCTCAATATTATCAATTGTAGAGGGTATGGAGATAGCCAAGCTCGTGCTATAGGAAATATCTTGACAAATATACGCGTGTGAAGTGAAAAATGACCAAATTAATATGATTAAGGATTTCAACTTTGCATATGTTAACGCTAGCTGTTTAGCTCGCTAATAACCTGTTAGCCTGTTAGCTGAGCTTTGTCTCAAGGCGCCGAGCGGCCAGCCAGCTCGCCGAAACCCACCTAGAGATTCACTAGAATCTGGAAACCTCGACTCTATTTACCCGCTGATTCCACTGCAACTAGTTAAAAGACATTTTTACTTTATTTTTTAGTCCTCAAGTTTGTCCAGCGGTGATCTCCGGTCAGTTTTCTGGAAGCTTTTTATTTAGCGAAGTAGCATAATAGATGAGTTATCAGCTGTCTACAGCTTCGTGTGCGCAGGCGCAGTGGCGAGCGGCATCATGGATGTTGTTGTGCTGTGATTGGCCGGCGGGGTGTCTGAGATGCTGTGATTGGCTGGGGGTACCTGGGATGCTGTGATTGGCCGGTGGAGAATATGAAACGCCGCGATTGGCAGGCGGGGTACCTGGGATGCTGTGATTGGCCGGTGTAATGCCTGGGCTGCTGTGATTGGCAGGGTAGGGTTTCCGGGATCCAGACTGGCGCTGGCTGTGGTACTACATTTCCCGACATGCAGAGCGGCAGCAGAGCCCACGGGCCCGCTCTGCAGCAGAGCACGTTAGCTTCGACCAGCGCTCCCAGTTCAGCGCTCTGACTCCAGTTCAGCAGCCAGTCTGTCTGTCGCTGCCGCGGTCAGACCGGCCGTCTGTCACCAGTGATAACTTCTAACTCTGCTGTGAGGAGTGAACTGCTTCCTTCATGCCAGCAGCAGGCAGACAGGCCCGCTCGGCTGTCACACTAACACTAATGGAGTTTTCCTGCTAATGGAGTCTTCCTCTGTGTCATACAGCAGACCAGAGGAAGAAGTCAGTGTGTTTAGATGAAACTGCTGTGCGTAATGACAAATGACAAATGTACCGATACCATGGGAAGGAAATGGTTTGACAAAAATTCAAATCATTTTGTAGTTCCACATTCATCAGATGGAATAAGAAACACAACTTCAAATTTTCAAGACCTCTTAATTACATTTTAAGATTTTTTTGCATTTTCACCTTTATTTGGCAGTATCAGTACCTGGTTATGATGATGATTTTAATTAGTGCTGCAACTAACGATTATTTTCATTGTTGATTAATCTGTCGATTATTTTCTCGATTAATCGATTAGTTGTTTGGTCTATAAAATGTCAGAAAATGGTGAAAAATGTGGATCAGTGTTTCCCAAAGCCCAAGATGACGTCCTCAAATGTCTTGTTTTGTCCACAACCCAAAGATATTCAGTTTACTGTCATAGAGGAGGAAAGAAACCAGGAAATATTCACATTTAAGAAGCTGGAATCAGAGAATTTTGACGTATTTTTCTTAAAAGATTACTCAAACCGATTAATCGATTATCAAAATAGTTGGCAATTAATTTAATAGTTGACAACTAATTGATTAATTGTTGCAGCTCTACTAGACCTTGGAACCGGCTTGGAGAACCACTGAGGGAGGAAGTGTTGCAGGGGAAAACTTCAGCAGGATTAGGGTGATGTGCTTTCCACTGCAAACTATACCTCCATTTTTATTTTTTTTTTAAACCTCCACAGTATTCATTTTATTTTAGTGGAGCTGCAGCTCCGCTAGCTTGTCGCTACGCCTGAACTTTTCACCGTCATCATCAACATGGGATTTGCAAGAAATTACAGAAATAGAATTTACTAGCTACTCCACGTTTTGTTCCATGAAATAAAATGCATCAACTAACGTCACCTTTGTGAATTTCTAGTCGTCTTGTTTATTTATATCGCCCTTCATCACAAGCATGTCTCAAAGGGCTTTACATAGCATCAGTACGTCACATACCACAGCATACTGCATACTACACAAGCCGTTGTAACATTTATTAGCCTGATCGAATTCTCATTACAGATATCTGTAATTCATTAACGACCAGTCAAAATGCTAATTTAAGATATCTCTAATTACATTTTGACTAGTAAGATTGAAGTTATTTTTGCCATTAAGTTGTATGGAATCTCCAATTAAAGATATCTACAATTCAGTTTTGACTATCTGAAATGTGAATTACAGATATCTCCATTGAAATTATGCCTAGTCGTATCTCAAATTCAAGATATCTTCACGTTAGTTCTGACGTCATAATTTCAGTTAAAGATATCTTTAATTCCTCATAATTAAAGAGTAATTGTTGCTAGTTGCTAGTTGTTGCTAGCCTGTAACTAGCAACAACTGGAAAAACAACTGGAATAGAAATAACAAACAAGAACAAGACAACTATAACTATATATGAATAATAACAACTATAATAACTACTGAATGCAACACTATAAAATGTGCTATACAAATAAAGCTGCCTTGCCTTGCCTATAAAAAGCTTGATAATCTGAATGTACAACACAGTCGGGACGAGACGAGAGGTAAAGCAATGCGCATCAGTGCTGTTGTAGTCCGCTTTCCCTGATGATTAGAATTTAAAATCAACATTAACAGTAACTAAAAGACGGTGAGGCTGGTGGATGCATTTTAACCCCTCGAACAAAACGTAGTAAGTCTCACGGGTATTTGTTCAACACAGGCCTTATCTGGGGCATTTTTCAAAAAGCACATTCATATTTACCATAGGGATTTTGGATGCAATCTACGACAACTTGTGCTTACAGCCTCTGTGAACGCCCTGTCAGACGCTTAGAGGAAACCTACCACCCTGTGTAAGACTGAGAATTAACTGTGAACAAAAGAGGGAACTGTGTTTGTGAGGAGAAGCATGAAGCAGCGTCAGTACGGTGAAGGGTCAGGACCATGGGACAGTACCATGAAGGGTCAAATGGCAGGATGGACCTGAGGAGAAATGTGAGGGACAGTTAGAGATTTTGTCACTGAGAGAATAGATAGATAATAGGCAGCCTGTGGATGGAAACAATGAGGGCATCTGTCTGTCTGGGTAAAGGAACATTCCCCGCATTTAAATTAAAATCAGATGAAAATTTAACAATCTCTGTGGTATCTACTGTGAAGGTTATATATTGGGTCATGGAGGAAGAGGCAAGGTGAGGACTGAACTGGTGACAGAAGCTGTCAGATGTCTGGACATCACTGTTCTGATTTTAAAATTATACTGTAAAGCTCAGTTCACTCTCTGTATCAGTAGGTGGCGATAATGCACTTCATAAACTGTTTGCCAACTGCTATGAAGCAATAGAGGAGGAAGAGGAGGAGAAAGAAGAAGGAGACGGGAGGAGAAGAGGAAGAGGAGAGGGAGGAGGAGGTGTCAGCAAAATGCCTAAACTAGAAAAGCATCAGTCTCCATGTTTCATCAGTAGACTTTAATAGCAGCAGTCAGATGAACAGACTAACATGAATAGTCATTATTGTGTTAAAGATGCAATAATTCAGCACAGCACAGGTTACTGTCATCCTGTCACACTGAACCCTGGGATACCAGCGCTGTCACATGCAATTGCAGTACTTGAGAAAGTAATAGTATATTTCCTTGGTTTTTATTTGGTTTATTGAGATGTATCTAATTAAGATAAAAGTAACAGTTCAATTATTGTGAACATTTAACATAGTTATGAATTTCCCAACCTTACTGTAATTTTTGTTAAACTCCCACAATCCTTTCTGGTATTCAACCAGGTGATCATCTCTTTGGCGATGCCTTGCCTTCTCCAGATCTAAGTTGAGAAAAGTCAGTTAAACAGTGTGATCAGCTGATCACCAATTGAAGTGATAATTTTAGGTTCCAGTGCCTCCTCACTGTAGTAGCAACAGCAGCATAGTTGTAGCAGTAGTAGCAGTGTTAGTGGTAGTAGCAGTAGCAGTAGCAGTAGTACCAGTAGAAGTAATAGTAGTAGTAGTAGCCTAGTAGTAGTAGTAGTAGTTTAGTAGTAGTAGTACCAGCAGCAGCAGTCGCGATAGTAATAGTAGCAGTAGTAGTAGCAGTAGTAGTAATAGTAGTAGCAGTAGTAGTATTAGCAATAATAGGAGAGGATTCTAACAATGTATCTTAACTGATCTAAATCACTAGAAAACAGCATGGACTGATTTATTACTTAAATATCAACTGAATGAATCTGACCGATCAGTAAAAAGGTCAGGGGTTGGTCCGGGTGTCTTGGACCACAATGACCAAAACTGGCTCTTTGGACGTGGAACATCACCTCGCTTGGTGGGGGGTCAGAGCTTGTGGCGGTTGGGAGATGATAAACTAGATGTAGCTGGGCTCACCTCAATGCACACCACCGGCTCTGGAACCAAGCTCCTTAAGGGGGGATGGTCCCTCTCTTACTCCCTACAGAGAGAGGTGCTGGGCGCTCTGGGAATCCTCACAAGCCCCTGGCTGGTTGCAGTTTAATAATAATACTAATGAAGTTTATTTATATAGCACACTTTAAAATACAATGAAATCTCAAGGTGCTTCACAGAAAGAGTAAATCAATCATAGTACAACGTTAAACTGATCAGACCTGAGTGTCCGGGGTGAGGATTGAGGGGTGAGGAGGTTGGAACGGTGCAATTTATGGCCTTGAACACCAGCAGGAGTAATTTGAAGATGATCCGTTGGTTTATTGGGAGCCAGTGAAGGGAGCGGAGGACTGGGGTGATGTGCTGTGATTTCCGTGTTTT
Source organism: Centroberyx affinis (assembly GCF_046629955.1). Lineage (NCBI taxonomy): Eukaryota > Metazoa > Chordata > Actinopteri > Beryciformes > Berycidae > Centroberyx > Centroberyx affinis. The sequence goes on from NW_027282683.1 coordinate 27,090, forward strand.
GGTGAGAACCTGGGCGGCACTGTTTTGGACATACTGTAACCTCTGGATAATTTTGGTGGGTAGGCCTGCGAGCAGAGAATTGCAGGAGTCAATGCGGAACCGATGAAGGCATGAACCAGTTTTTCTGCATCACGTTTACACAGGGAGGGTCTTCATCTTGAGATGTTCCTCAGGTGGAAGAATGAGGTTTGACAGACAGATTTAATGTGTGCATCAAAGGACAGTGATGAGTCCAGCTTGACACCCAGATTTGTGACAAGTGAGGAGAGAGGGATGGGGTGACCATTGATGGTGATGTTGGTGATACCGGCCTTTTTTGTCTGATGGGGGGTACCAATGAGAATGGCTTCTAACTTGCTGCCATTTAGCTGCAGGGAGTTGTTGCTCATCCAGTGATGGATGTCGTCCAAGCATTTGGTAGCCCGGGATAATGCTAAGTGTTTGTCAGGGGAGGTTTGCAGGTAGATTTGTGTGTCGTCTGTGTAGGAGTGGAATTTGATGTTGTGGCACCTTAGTATTTTTCCCAGGGGCAGCATATACATAGATTAACAAGACTAGGTCAAAACCTAGTATATGGCTGGACCGTGTATGGATGTGCCGCGTGCCACGGCCAACCAATGGTGTAACTAACTCCGCTGTAGACTGCTAATACAGAATAATAGTCCATACATCCATACTGATCTCTGTTCCAGCGCGTCCCGTCTCCTCTCTCCACTGCTGTCCTCTCCACCGTGCCCACGGCCCGCATCGAGCCTCCCGATCCAAGCGCCAGGTGCTCTAGTACCCATCGGTGCCGAAAACGCTGTTCGCCGGACACCCGATGATGTATCGTCGTCAGGACCCCCACCGAAATCTCGGCTGGATCACCGGGAACAAGTCAGCGCCCGGCTAGCGGCACTGGCCGGAACCGTGGCCCCGGGAAACTTCGGGAAGCTCGGAAATAAGCCCTCGGCGTGATGAAACCTCCATGCTTGTTTGTGTCTCTCTCTCCGCCGACAGAACAGAGGGCTTCAGGTGGACTGAACTTGCGCATATGCATCGAAATAAACGGTGATATGATATAATTGTATAGATTCTACTTTAGCTTCAGCTTACATGCATGATATTGGTCTGCCTGCTTACTGTGTGGGAGAAACGGGCTCCCGATCTCAGCGGAGAAACTAGATGGCGGAGAAAACTTAAATTTCTGGCTCTGTGATCCTATGATGTGCCACGTACCACGGCCGACCAATGGTGTAACTTGATCACTGTCAGTCAGTCAGTCAGTGAATGACAGATATTCGCGTTGGTAGGGCTGGCCCCGCTGTTGCGGTCCAGCCAAAAAGAGCAAGGGCCTCAAGACTGACCCCTGGGGGACACCAGAGGTAACACAGCTGATGCTGGAGGTGAAATTGCCAAGGACAACATATTCCTGTCTTCCTGTCAGGTAGGAATGGAAGAAGTCGAGGGCAGTGTCTATGATTCCCACCTCCAGGAGGCGCTGACACAGGATGCCATGGTCCACCGTGTTGAAGGCTGCACTTAAGTCCAGCAAAATTAGTAAGCTGGGGGAGCCAGAGTCTGCGGCCATTAGGAGGTAATTTACAACCCTCACCAGAGCAGTTTCAGTACTGTGGGAAGGTCTGAAACCAGACGGGAAGGTTTCATAGAGCTGGTGGGAGTGGAGATGCTCATCTAGCTGGAGGGTGACAACCTTTTCCAGGACCTTTGCTAAAATAGGCAGGTTTGAAATGGGACAGTAGTTGGAGTAACCTCAGGATCCAGATTGTGCTTTTTAAGTATGGATTTGATGGCTGCCAATTTAAGGGAGGGGGCTACTTCACCAGTGGACAGGGACCTGTTTATTATGTAGGTTGCAGTGGGGGAAATAGCTGCAAAACATGCTTTTAATAGTGGTGTGGGGATAGGGTCCAAAGAGCTGCTGGAGGACCAGACTCAATGAGATTAGAGTAGTAGGTCAACCTGGCAGCTCTCAGTGCAGAGATCCTTCTTGGAGGCTATGAGTAGGGTTTTGGAAAAGGCCCCATCTACGGACTCCATAGTTCTACTAGAGGACTTCAACACTAATGTAGGCAACAATGGGGAAACCTGAAGGGGTGTGATTGGGAGGAACTGGGAGGGAGGAACTTCTGTGGAAGTCATGAACTGGTCATAACAAACACCATGTTCAAACATAGGGACTCATAAATGTACATGGTACCAGAGCATCCTTGGCCAGAGGTTGATGATAGACTTTGTAGTTGTTTCATCGGACCTGAGGCCAAATGTTCTGGACACCCGGGTGAAGAGAGGAGCAGAGCTGTCAACCGATCATCATCTGGTGGTGAGTTGGATCAGATGGGGGCTTAAGCTGCCAAACAGACCTGGCAAGCCCAAACAGGTAGTGAGGGTGCACTAGGAATGTTTGGCTGAGGACCCTGTCCAATTGGATTTCAACTTCCACCTCTGAAAGAGCTTTTCTGTGTCCTGGGGGAGGTTGGGGGTGTGGAGTCTGAATAGACCCTGTTCAAGACCTCCATTATGGAAGCTGCTGCTAGGAGTTGTGGTCTGAAGGTGGCTGGTGGCAACCCAAAGACCCGCTGATGGACACCAGTGGTGAGGGAGGCTGTCAAGCTGTAAAAGGAGGCCTTCCATGGCTGGTGGGCACGGAGATGCCAGATTCAGTGGAGCGGTATGGAAAAGGCTTGGAAAAGGACTTCCAGGCAGCCACAAAGAGGTTCTGACAAACCATTTGATGACTCAGTAAGGGAAGGCAGGACACTGCCCAGGCTATCCTCAGCAAGGACAGGGTAATGCTAACCTTGGCTGGAGATATCGTCAGAAGGTGGAAAGAGCACTTAAAATAACTCTTGAACCCACCAGACATGGCCTCTGTACAGGAGGCATTGCTGGAGGATTCTGGGGGGTCGGAGGTTCAAGTCCATCTCTTTTGGCGGAGGTCACTGAGACATTGAAGAGTTGCCTCTTCAATGTTACATGGACGTTGGGGACAGTCCCTCTGGATTGGTAGACAGGTGTGGTGGTCCGCATATTTAAAAAAAAAAGGGGACTGGGGGACTGGAGGTTATGTTCCAACTATCAAGGATCACACTTCTCAGACAGCCTATGGCTCTCACTGGCTCCGACCGGTGGTCGAACCTCGGATTCAGGAGGAACAATGCGGATGGCCATGGACCTTTGTAGATTTGGAAAAGGCTTGTGAACATGTGCTCCGAGATATACTGTGGTGGGTGCTGGAAGAGTATAGGGTACCGGGTTTGTTAGTACGAGCTATTCGATCCCTGTGCTCCCAGAGTGAGAGTTGTGTTCACATACTCAGTGTAAAACTGTGTCAAGCTTGTTCAAGGTGGACAAGGTGTGCCTTGTCTCCTCTTTTGTTATGGATTTTCATGGACAGGATATCAAGGTGCAGCCAGGGAGGTATCCAGTTTGGTGGCACTAGGATAGCATCCTTGCCTTTTGCAGACGATGTTGTTCTTCTGTCTTCATCAAGCTGTGATCTCCAGCATTCACTCAAATATTTGCTGTCAAGTGTGAAGCGGTCTGGCTGAGAATCAGCACCTCCAGTCCGAAACCATGGTTCTCTCCAGGAAAAAGGTGCCGTGCCTTATCCGAGGGGGGAGCAACTGCCCCAAGTGGAGGAGTTCAAGTGTCTCAGGGTCTTATTCATGTGAGAGGGTAAGAGGGACAGTGAGATTGACTGGTGGATGGGTGCAGCGGCTACACTAATGCAGACACTGACTGTAGTGGTGAAAAAGGAGCTGAGTTATAAGGCGAAGCTCTCTATTTATCAGTCAGTCTTTGTCCCAATCCTCACCTATGGTCATGAGCTTTGGGTAGTGACTGAGGATGAATGTGGTCGTGGATAAGTGTACCAAGTGCATCTGGGAGGAGTCTGATCCAGGACACACTGGAGGGATTATATCGCTCAGCTGGCCAGGGAACGCCTTGGATCCCCCAGGAGGAAAGTACTTCTTACTTCTGGGTTCTTCGTTTGTTCGCCTTCATGGACTGCTGCCATATATGGTGACATTTGCCAGGGGCTGGAGCCTATACCAGAATACACTGGGCGACACCTTCGAGAGGACCAGTCCATCACAGGACTAACACAGATAGACAGACACACATTAACACCTTTGAGCAATTTAGAGTCTCCATTCAAAATGACTTGCTTGTCTTCAGACTGTGGAAGGAAACTGGAGGAAACCCAGGTGAACACAGGGAAAAGATGCTTCACACAGAAAGGAGCAGGGCCACAAGTTGAACCCAGGATCTTCTGTCTAAGGTGACAGTGCTAGCCACTGAGCTACGTGCCGCCTGTATTTTTATATATTTAATTAAATGTATTTAGGATGGTAAGACAACACATACTCTGGCATTTTATGATAAATCACATTGTTGTGTCAGCAGTGCAATATGCTACAAGCTGTCTGCCAACATTACTGTATTCTCCGTAGAAGACATGAAGGCAGCTGATCAACTAAAGCAAAGTGGGGTCCAGGGGTCTTTGAGGGGTCTTTGAGGGAGTTCCAGGGGTCTCCAGCAAAAAGAGGAATAGATTTCGCTATAATTTATTTCACCAGAAATGATCTCAGTTAGAGACTGTATAAGAATGACGGTTGTAATCCGAGGTTTCTCTCACCACTGTTATCTCTCCATGTACAGTGTAGGCAGTTCCACTATTCAATACTACATCAACAACAACAACTAAAATCCTCCCACATGGGTTCCTGGGACTAAATCTGATCAAATGGGGGTCTGTGGCCTAATTCATTTTCTATTTGGGGATCTGGGACATGAAAACTTTTGAGAAGCCCTGAACTAGGGAGCTAAAGAGCTGAGATCACATTCCAATATACTGATTAATTAATTAGGTCTATATGTCGTCTGGACTCAATATGTACTGGTTCTTCTCTGGTTCTTCTCTTGGAGTTTGGATGGATTCATTTTCTTACAGCGCCACCACACTCCAGGAGTTTTGAGGCGGTTGTTGTCATGACAGTGGAGGTAACCTTGAGGTTAGAGAAGTGGGCATGTGACTGGAGGGTCACCGGTTTGATTCCCCAGACTGGCTGGGAACATGTGGATGGGGTAAGTAAATGAGTGACACCCCACCCCACCCCCTCCCCTCCCAAAAATCACTGCTGCTCTTAACCAAGGCACTGAACCCCCAACTGACCAGTGGCCACCAGCAGAATGGTTGGTTGGTCGAATTGTTCGACAACACCCGACGCTCAACAATGCTACGCTTGAACATATCGCCCGCCTCCTGGGCGTGGCAGTGGGTGTGTCTGTAACAGACGCAGGTTTTTCTTTCATAGTAGGGCTGCATACTAAATAAATACTGATTGAATGTTGGACTGTAGATGCAAGCAGGTAAATTTCTCTTCACTCACGATTTCAGACCCGTCCACTGCTCTTTTTATTTTGCCAGAGGTGCATCATACAATATCAGGTGACTGGACACGGAAATAATGAACTTCTCCTCGATATTGAGAGGAACAAATGACACGTGACGAGTTTCATGACGTTTCTGAAAGAACTTAATCAAGCAGAAACACACTATTCACCTGATTGGTTCATGCCTGCATTGGCCAAGATTGACTCCTCCCGGCCGCCACGCTCACAAATTCTGGCCGCTCACCTTCCCACAATCTTCTGCAAATTTTCAAATGTGCTTTCATTCAAATGAATGGGGAGCATCACTTCGCCTGCTGATTTCCCTCCCAGTGGACCACCTGTACTGGGAAGCTCCCAGGTGGGAATATGTGGAACTGGATGAATGTGAAGCAAAGTGGAGCTCGGTCGACTCAGTCAAACAGAAAGCATCAAGCATAAAGAACAGAAACACCAGCAGTCTGATTATCAAGAAGCTTTATTGTCATTATCAGAGTGGATATTATCATCATCATCATCATCAGTATCATCATCATCACCAGTCCTGTTGCTATGGGCCTGTGTGCTGGACTGCAGTAGGCTGGTTAACATGCAGCAGAGCCGAGCCAGACAGACAGACAGACAGACAGACAGACAGACAGACAGACAGGTAGACAAGGGGATAGACAGGTAGACAGTCAGACAGAGGGAAGGAGAGACAGACAGACAGAGGGAGGGAAAGACAGACAGATAAACAGATAAGGAGATAGACAGACAGACAGGGAGACAGGTAGCTATTGTGTTATTTACATACAGGTAGGCAGAGGCGATAGAAAGCTTATTGGCTGTCTTCCAGAAGCTCCGCCCCCCTCTCCTCTGCATCCACCAATCCCCTGTGATTAGAGGCGGGCTCTGCGGGCTGGGGGGAGGGGTGGGAGGAGGAGGAGGAGGAGGAAGAGGAGGAGGAGGAGATGGCGGGGGGGTCTGGGGTTTGCTCAGTCTGTAGCCTCCCTGGCCCTCCTCCCCCGTCTGCCTCGCCTCCCATCAGCACCTCCTCCCCCGGCCCTGTGCCTTCCCCTGCTCCTCCTCCTGCTCCTGCTCCTCCTCCACGCGAACCGGCGAACTGCAGGTGAGGCAGCAGGGCGGCCGAGGTTTCCTTCTCTCTCTCCACCGCCTCCCTCTCTCTCTCCCTGCGCTCGGCGTACAGCGGCGCCTCCAGGCCCAGGTAGGAGGCGCTGAGCTGCCGCAAATCCAGCTCAAAGGGGCTGGTGTTGGGCTGCGTCTGGGCTTCTCCCCCCTGACCTGCTCCTCCTCCTCCTCCACCTGCTCCTCCTCCTCCTCCTCCACCCCCTCCTCTCTTGCCCTTGCGGGGGTGGGAGGCGGCGGCAGGAAGCCCGTCGGGGAGCAGCGACTGGATCTTGGGAAGCCAACGCTTGCGGACTCTCCGGGCGTTGGTGCACATGTCTGCTGCAATCACATTCATCTCACTCTCCTTAAAGTTAGGAGCGAAGTTCTGACAGTAGACTGGAGGAGGAGGGGGGGGGGGGGGGGGGCAAGGAGCAGAAGTGAGAAACGACTCAATCTTCCACCATAAAAAATATAAATACACCAGTCAGACTGTACGCATAGATCTGACAGTGTGTGTGTGTGTGTGTGTGTATGTGTGTGTATATGTGTGTGTGTGTATATGTGTGTGTGTATGTGTCTGTGTCTGTGTCTGTGTCTTACGTTTGACAGTGTTTAACACTCGGTTGTCCAGAGGTTTTCGGCTCGGATCATTGGTGGAGGAGCGGATCCCTGTCCCACAGCTATTGGCCAGAGTGTTTCTATGGATACCATAACAACCCAATCAGTACCTATACCAGCTTTATTCTTCCTCTCTCACTCTCAGCCACTCTCTCTGTCTCTCTGCTCCTTTATCTCTCTCTCTCACACACAGACACAGACATACACAGACACACACACACACACACACACACACACACACACACACACACACACAAACACTGAGACAATGTGACAGAGCAGAGTTATGTAAACCAGCCCAGCTGTATTGTGAAGAAAGCATTTGGCTAGAATATAACATACAGCATAAAAATGATCTTGAATATTTGAGGCTTATGTCAGACAGTCTGTAGAACTGAATTACTATGCTGGTCTGTCGATTTAATTTATGTACTTAGTGGAGTTGGATAGTTGATAATGTTGATAATTTTGACAATGTTGATAATGTTAATAGTGTTGATAATGTTGACAATTTCGACAATGTTGATAATGTTGATAGTGTTGGTAGTATTGATCATTTTGACAGTGATGATAATGTTGATAGCATTGACAGCATCGATAATGTTGATAGTGTTGGTAATGTTGATAGTATTGATAATGTTGATAATGTTAGTACTGTTGATAACGTTGTCAGTGTTGAAAATGTTGGTGTGTTGGTAATGTTGATAGTATTGATCATGTTAATAACGTTGATAGTGTTTATAATGTTAGTAGTGTCGATAACGTTGGTAGAGTTGATAATGTTGGTGGTGTTGGTAATGTTGGTATGGTGGTAGTGTTGATAATGTTGATAGTGTTGATAACGTTGGTAGTGTCGATAACGTTGATAGTGTTGATAATGTTAATAGTGTTGATAATGTTGGTATGGTGGTAGTGTTGATAATGTTGATAGTGTTTATAATGTTGGTAGTGTTGATGACGTTGGTAGTGTTAATAACATTGGTAGTGTTGATAATGTTGGTAGTGTTGATAATGTTGATAGTGTTGATAATGTAAGTAGTGTGGATAATGTTGATAATGGTGGCAGTGTTAATAATGTTGCTAGCGTTGATAATGTTAGTAGTGTTGATAACGGTGGTAGTGTCGATAACATTGATAATGTTGGTAGTGTTGATAACGTTAGTAGTGTTGATATGTTGATAATGTTAGTAGTGTGGATAATGTTGATAATGGTGGCAGTGTCGATAACATTGATAGTGTTGATAATGTTAGTAGTGTTGATAATGTTGATAGTGTTGATAATGTTAGTAGTGTTGATATGTTGATAATGTTAGTAGTGTGGATAATGTTAATAATGGTGGTAGTGTTGATAACGTTTATAGTGTTGATAATGTTAGTAGTGTTGATAACGTTGGTAGTGTTGATAACGTTGATAGTATTGATAATGTTAGTGTTGATAACGTTGATAGTGTTGATAATGTTAGTAGTGTTGATAACGTTGGTAGTGTTGATAACGTTGGTAGTGTTGATAATGTTAGTACTGTTAATATGTTGATAATGTTAGTAGTGGTGATAATGTTGATAATGGTGGTAGTGTCAATAACGTTGATAGTACTGATTATGTTAGTAGGGTTGATAACGATGATAATTTTGGTAATGTTGATAATGTAAGTAGTGTTGATAATGTTTGTAGTGTTGATAGTGTTGATGATGTTAGTAGTGTTGATAACGTTGGTAGTGTTGATAATGTTGATAGTGTTAATAGTAATGATAATGTTGATAGTATTGACAGTGTTGACAATGTTGATAGTATTGGCAGTGTTGATAATGTTAGTAGGTTGATAACGTTGGTAATGTTGATAATGTAAGTAGTGTTGATAACGTTGGTAGTGTTGATGATGTTAGCAGTGTTGATAATGTTTGTAGGTTTGATAGTGTTGATAATGTTGATAGTGCTGATAACATTGTAGTGTTGATAATGTTGGCAGTGTTGATAATGTTGGTATTGTTGATAATGTTGTGTGTCGATAATGTTGATAGTATCAACAACGTTGATAGTATTGACAGTGATGATAATGTTGATAGTGTTGATAGCATTGACAGTGTTGATAATGTTGATAGTGTTGATAGCATTGACAGTGTTGGTAGTGTTGATAGTTTTGATAATGTTGGTATTGTTAAAGTGTTGATAATGTTGGACGTTTTGACAGTGTTGATAGTATTGATAATGTTGGTAGTGTTAACAGTTTTGATAATGTTGATAATGTTGGTAGTTTTGATAGTGTTGACAATATTGGTAGTATTGATAATGTCGATAATGTTGGTAGTTTTGATAGTGTTGACAATATTGGTAGTATTGATAGTGTTGACAATATTGGTAGTATTGATAATGTCGATAATGTTGGTAGTTTTGATAGTGTTGACAATATTGGTAGTATTGATAATGTCGATGTTGGCAGTATTAGGTAGTGTTTGTTTTGGTTGTGTTCAGTAGTGTCAAACAGTGTACAGTAGTGTTTTGTAGTGTTAAGCAGTATTGAGCAGTGTTAAACAGTGTTCAGTAGTGTTAAACAGTGTTCAGTAGTGATAAACAGTGTTCAGTAGTATTAAGCAGTCTACCTGTCAAAGAAAGTAGCCAAGAGTCTTCTCAGCAGCACCTTGTGTTTGACTCCGGCACACAGGTGACAGTTCATCAGCTGACCGCGTGTCATATACACACCTGAACCTGAAAACACACACACACACACACACACACACACAAACACACACAACATCATAATATGTAGCACTACTGTCTATATAATTTCTGTCCTCAGTATATCTGTCTCTCTCCCTCTACCCAGTACATGTCTCTCTCTCTCTCTCTCTCTCCTCAGTGTATGTCTGTCTCTCCCTCTCCTCAGTGTATGTCTGTCTCTCTCTCTCCTCAGTGTATGTCTGTCTCTCTCTCTCCTCAGTGTATGTCTCTCTCTCTCTCAGCTCCTCCAGACAGTATTGTGTTTAATGACCTTCCTAACGATCCTGTCACCATGACAACATAACATCAGCAGTATAGAAACAGCAGGACGAAGTAACTGGGTTGGTATGGAGGGATGTTTTATTCTGTTGTATTCCATTCTATTCTCCTCTGTTCCACTGTATGCTCTACCTGCCACCAGCTCCACCTTCTCGCCCGGGTCTCCCTCTGTGTAGAGCGTTGGGTGGCAGCGATACCCGATCTGACTGATCAGACTGGCCGGCAGGGCCATGGTGTCTCGGCCAATCAACACACAGGGGCGACGCTCATTAGCCAACGGGAGGGGCAGCATCTCCATCTTCTCCTGGACTAGACCAATGAGATGGGGTGGGGGGGGTTCAGTGAAACCAGAAGTTATAGTTACAAAAATTGAAATCTGTGCACAGGTTTAACAATCCATACTCCGAACAATCCATTCCCTGGAATTAATTAAATTAGTTGTCTCTAATTAGTAATCCAATCAATTTAAGAGAGGAGGAGGAGAGGAGAGGAGAGGAGAGGAGAGGAGAGGAGAGGAGAGGAGAGGAGAGGAGGAGAGGAGAGGAGACGAGAGGAGAGGAGAGGAGAGGAAGAGAGGAGAGGAGAGGAGATCTGGCAGGCAGATATAGGAAGGTCACATATGTCTGTAGGGTTTCTTTTGGACTGTACCATTATGTAACTTACTGTAGGGGTTTCCTGGGTGTCCGTAGATGTGTTGGTAGAGTGCGGGGGGGACAGCGTTGCCATAGTAGTCCTCCTCCAGCTCCTCCTCGGTGGCGGGGTGGGAGGGAGGGGAGTCGGTGGGGAGGCTGGAGCCTCCTGGACTGGAGCGCCCCCCACTGGCCAGCAGGTAGGACTGCAGTCCTGGAACCAAACCACCACCTGCTCCCAGGTAACACAGCGCACTGCTCCGAGAGGACTGGAGGTCTCCTGCAACATCAATTCTAGGAGCAGAACAACAAGGAGGAGTCAGACTGGTAGGAGCAGAACAACAAGGAGGAGACAGACTGATAGGAGCAGAACAAAAAGGAGGAGTCAGACTGGTAGGAGCAGAACAACAAGGAGGAGACAGACTGGTAGGAGCATAACAACAAGGAGGAGACAGACTGGTAGGAGCAGAACAACAAGGAGGAGACAGACTAATAGGAGCAGAACAAGAAGGAGGAGTCAGACTGATAGGAGCAGAACAAGAAGGAAGAGACAGATGACAAGATGTTTCAAATGTAAAGTAAATGCTGGGAGCAGCAGAACTGTCTGCTATAGGAGGTTAACATGAAGAATTCATGCTAACAGTTGAAAGTAACATGAAGAATTGACGACAGCTAACAGCTAACAGTTCATATTAAAGCAAAATTCCCCTCAGATCCACAGTTAGATCTCATCAGTTTGTTCAGTTCATTCCAGGAGTTATTTTTTTTCCCACGGCAGTCAGGCAGTCAGTCAAGCAGTCAGTCAATCAGTCATTCAGTCATTCAGTCAGTCAGTCAGTCATTCAGGTAACATGATGCACTTCGTCAGATGGCCTCTAGAGGGCGTTTTGACTGTGAGATGCAGTGGTCAGTGTGTATAAATGGATTTAAATCGATCTCTAATGCGTCTGATGTGACATCACATCCTGTCTGTAATGTGGAGATGTACAGACAGCAGACCAGCAGCATTGAACTCAATCCACAGAGTCTCCCGTGAAAACAAAAGTGAAACTTAACATTCTAGAGTCAGTAACGGTAACTCAGTAACTCAGTAACTCAGTAACTCAGTAACTCAGTAACTCAGTAACTCAAACCCCAACCTGCCTTCTAACTGCAGTGCATTCTGGTCTCTCTCCTGCTCCTGCAGTGCATGCTGGTCTCTCTCCTGCTCCTGTGGTGGAGAAATTGGTCTCTCTCCTCTTCTACGATGGATTTCTCCCTGTATGATTGTTGAACGTCTCTTGGTGCAAAATGGCGGCTCTAGAAAGAAGCCCTCGCTCTTTGATTCTGAGGGACTGACACCAAAACCTGACGTTTACCGCTGAGGTTTTACATCCTGAAACATTTTCTCATATCAAACTCCATTGTAGCTGCTGGAAACATCTGGAGATGACGTCACCTTGTCTACGATTGGCCGGTTATAAAATACACCAAACTACTAAATGTGGATGCATTTGCATTCCTGTACTTTGCAGGAATGCAAAGTACATCACAACAGCTGTTTTTAGCTAAGTTAAACTGTTTTAGGGGAGTTTTCCTTTAAAGTGTCTGAACCACAGAAGTCACTGAACAGCGGTCAGCAGTCTGAACAGATAAGTAAAGATCTGAACTCTTCTCTTTCAGTACCTGGCCTCGCCTCCCTCTCCTCCTCCTGCTGCTCCTCCCATCTCGTCCGGAGGCGGCGTGTCGGCTCGCTCCTGTTTGATCCTGCTGACGGCCAGCAGCAGCTCCTCGGGGCTGAGGGCCGGCTGGTCCGGGCTGGCCTCCTGCGGCGGGGGGGGGCTCTGCTGCTGCTGAGCCGGCTGCTGCACCATCGACGTGTCGTAGCTGCCCAGCTCGTCTGCTGAGGTCGTCTGTAATCGATTGATATTTGAATATTAAATAAATATCAGTCACTTTAACACTTAAGAAATCAACTACTTTGTGTCCAATGTTTTTGGTCATAATAATAAAGAAATAATAAGTAGTGGGAACAACATCAGTGTGCTAGCTTGGCCTGTTCAGACTCCACCCTGCAGCCTGAAACACAGCACAGTGTTTGTACGGTTTGCGCTGCGCAACAACGTCTGTGCGCTGTGGCAGCAAAGCGCGGCGCCCGAAGTTCAACCTTGTTGTGGGAATATCAGGTGTGTTTTGACAACGCGTAGCGATCTACAGCCCCGCTCGTGCTGGGGCCGCTTTTTAGCACAGGACAGATACATCACCAATGGACACATCACCATTGCTAGCAACAGTGAAATGACAAGCTTTGTCCAGTAAGCGGCTAGAAAATTTGAAAACCCGCTTGTTTTGCTCCTCCACGACTTCCCTTCCATCTTTTCAGATCGGAGCTGAACCAGTCGGCGAGCGCAGCGCACACTGCGTCCGATCTGAAAAGGCCTTTACAGCTAACTCACAAATTAAACGTCCTCAGATGGACGAAGTGAGCTAAAACAAAACTCATATTCATCACACTTCTTTTTTGTATATATATTTTTTTTGCCATTTCTGCTTTATTAGACAGTTACAATAGAGATCGACAGGAAAGACCGGGCAGACAGAGGAAGACATGCAGCAAAGGGAACGGGCCAGATTGAAACCACAGACTGTAAACAGATGGAGTAGTGAGTGTTCTTCACCACAGGTCTCTGAGGGACGTTTTGAAGCCTAAAGATCAGGTTTATGATCTCTGCCATGTTGACATTTTTTGGAGCCGGAGCAGTCAGAGAGAGGCTGAGGGTCGACTCAGAGCCGTAGCTCCGCCTACTATTGGTCCAGAATAAACGACCTGTCAATCACCAGGAAAACAACCCCGTTTTATAACCGTTATATCTGTTAATGGCGCAATTATTTTGAAAATCGCCAGATGGACACATATTAGAAGAAGTGAGATTAGCTACTGAGACCAAAAGTTGGGTTGTGGTCCATTGACTTCATGGAGTTTGGTGGTTTGGAGTCTTTTTGGAGCCGGACTCTAGTGGACATTAGAGGAACTGCAGCTTTCAGCCACTTCCTTATTGGCTTCAGAATTTACACGTGGTTTTGGCCACTTGATTCAAACCCGTGCCGCTGAGACTAGGACTGAGCCTTAATGGGACACACTCTACCTGAGCCACCGGGACGCCCTTCAACACACTTCTCAACAAGGCACCCTGTGGATTTTCTTCATTGTTACAGTGTTAGGTAAAAGGTGCCACATTTTATCCCTCAGCTACTGCAAAACTAGCTTGTTAGCGTTATTAGCATTCCTCATAGAAAACAATAGGGACCAAGGAGCTGCGACTGTGTGAGTAGCAACATGATCTCACAGAAAGACATGAAATGAACATGACTTGTTAACAGCAAATTACGTGTTGGTGGAACGTAGTGTCAAAATGACGTTTCCCCGCAGGAAATGGTTCCATGAAGGAGACATGGCTGTAAACAGGAAGTAGTGTCACAGTGAGGAAGCTCAGTGGAGACTGAGGGTCTTGTGGTCGGGGGGCGGCAGGGCGGATGTGGATGCGTCTGCCTTCGATACCGACGACCGAAGTTCAATTCCCAGCGTTTACAAAGGACATTTCAACATCACGTCACATTTTTAATGAACGTTTTTCTTATTTAACCACGACCAAACCATTTCCCTAACCTTAACCAAGTTGTTTTAGTTGCCTAACCATAACCCTAACCCAAAATTTAACCACTTACTTGCCTAAATTTACCCGTTAGCCAACCTTTGGAACATATTTCAATTTGTGGCGGAGGAACGTAATTCAGTTTGTGGTGGAGAAACGTTATTTTCCCATAATACGTGTCCACAACACGTAAATCGCCATTTCAGAGTTCGTGTTCATTTCACGTATTTATGTGAGATCATGTTGGACTTAAGATTTTATTTCCAACAACTAAGTGTTGATGGTACAGAAGTGGAATCTGCATCATTTGACAGTATTTTGGGGTTTTGTTGACATCAAATGGAAAAGCAATTACTGCCATTTTCCTTTGTAAGGCAGAACTGCATGCTAACAAACTAGCTTGCGGGTAATGACTCAGTGGTTTTACTGAGGAATGCTAACATACTTTTCTTAAATATTAACGGTCAGTCTGTCATTTTCTAATGAATGTTGCTCCCTTGGTCTAATGACAGTAAACCAGCGAGAGCCTGGTGGAGACGACTGTTCTCCTCTGTCTCACACCAGTAGCATTGTTAGTTCTAGTGTTTCTCCACATTAAGACTACATTTCCCATCAGCCCCGTTGCTTCCTGCCCCCCCTCCCCATCCCTGAAGAGGATCAACACGTTGGAAGTGATTTCTCCATCTTCCTTTCCCTCCTTCCACCATCTGCTGCCAGAAACTCTGAAAGCTTTAGCTCCGTTTGCTCTGGAAGAACAGAACCTCTTCCTGTTTTGTGCCGTAAAGCGATCCAGCAGATTTCCCTCCAAATGATTAGGAAATGCTCTAATGATTTCTTGATGTTAATGTTACACATACCACCTGTAAGTACTAATTCGGAAATGTTCCCTACATTAGGAGGCGGGGTCTGGAGGAGAAAAATACCAGACATCATTCAAAGTGAGCTGTCACTTTAAACCTCAGAAATACAGAACAACAGATTGTTAAAAAGGAACTAAACCCCAAACCCAAATCTGTGGTGAAGCCTGACACCATGGTGAAAAGTAGGGTACTGCACTGGTCATCTGCTATTGGCTGCTCTTGGTGCCAGGTGCCTTCCATAGAGTACAACAGGTGGTGACATCACCTGGCACCAAAGACCAGCCAATAGCAGATGACCAGTGCAGTACCCTACTTTTCACCATTCGGTGTCAGGCTTCACCATAAATTTGGGTTTGGGGTTTAGTTACTCTTTAATGTAGTTTTCAGCCATGTTGGCTCCACAGTCCTGGCTGTTGCTATAGTAACTCGTGATTCTGTCCATATCACCATGGTGATGGACACCGTTATATGTTACATATTTACAGCGACACTAGTTAGTTCAAGAGAAGACAGTACAACCTGCACTAACTATCTGGCTGTGGGCGTGGCCAAACAAACCTGGGAGTCGCAGCAGAGCGGTGAGGAAGAGGAGGAAGCCTTCATCATCATCAGCTCCATGCCTCGCTCCACGATGTTCTGGATCTGCAGGTATCCGGCGGTGTACATGAGCACCAGCTGCTCGCTGGCGGCCATGCTGAGGCGGCCGGTGTAGCAGAACGACAGAATCTGCTGGAAACACGTCGGTGTCACCGAGGACGGCAGCTCAAACACCGCCTGGGAGGAGGAGCCGGAGGAGGAGGAGGAGCCAGAGGAGGAGGAGGAGGAGTCAGCCGCCGAGCTGAAGAGGTCTCTGAAGTAGAGCGAGGAGGCGGCGAGGACGGCCCGGTGAGCCTTGAAGGCCTGGCCCTGCACCAGGATGGAGACATCGCAGTAGTGGCCCAGCAGCCGCTGCTGGTTCAAGCTGCCCAGCACGCTGCTGCCGAAGTCCGGGATCTCCACCTGCAGCAGGCCCTCCGACATGGCGGACGCCGTCTGACGGTCAGACTGGGGGCGGGGCGGCGGGGAGGCGGGGCTAGTGGTGCGCTGTCCTCACTAGCCAGAGTCAGAACGAGGGCTGAGGGAGGCGGGCTGGAGATCAGCCAAACTGGTGACTAAAGTCCTTAGGTTTTGGGGATGCAGGAGATATCGCCCACAAAATGCTTGAGTTCCATTTCCTGCCGTAGAGGAAACAGTCAGAGGTCAGAGGTCAGAGTGGTAGCTGTCAGTGTGGGTGGAACAGGGAGGTTCTACTGGATGGAGAGCAGGGCTGAGATCCACTGGAGGAGGAGGAGGGGGGGTGGAGGAGGAGACTGGAGATCATCAAGATGGAAGAGATCAGTTCAGCACAGAGAAATAGCTAGAACATCTGTAGGAAGAGAGAGGGAGAGAGGAGGAGGAGGGAGGGAGGAGAGAGGGGGAGGGAGGGAGGGAGGAGGAGGAGGGAGGGAGGAGAGAGGGGGAGGGAGGGAGGGAGGAGGAGGAGGGAGGAGGAGAGAAGAGGAGGGAGGGAGGGAGGGAGGAGAGGAGGCAGAGAAGGAGGCAGGATAAGATTAATGTCTCGTCATCTCACACCTCCTCTACCTGCAGAACAGAGAAATCTGGAAACCAACAATCACATCTGAGTCTCTCTCTCTCTCTCTCTCTCTCTCTCTCTCTCTCTCTAACCTGTGATATCATCAGGAGACACACCCTGAGGCTGTTTCCATGACGACAAACCAAAACTTAAATCCAACTTTTAGTCAGACTTCCTCCAGACATTAAATTTACCTCTTCCCCAGGAATCAGGCTACACACTTTGGCTATAGACAGACTGACAACATCAGGTACCTTTGCGTGGGTAAAATTAGAAAAAAGAAAAACATGGCAGCCTTTAGTGACAAATCATCCATCTATCATCTCAAACTGATGTGATTTTGAAAGCTCAGTAACCCACCAGTGTGTATTTATGATTGATTTTGTTTTGAAATTGCTGTACTGTTTGTTTTTGTCTGTCAAACACAAGACTTTGCAGACAAACTCTGTATTCTTCCACCATCGGATTTATCACAAAAACCTTTTGTCATACTTTCACATAAATGCCAAAAAAAAAAGATAACCTTTAACCTTCTCAACATGGTGGAAAAATCCAGTTTTGTGTCAGTCAGCGGTAAGAAAACACTGAAGCCTCTTTCAGACAGAGAAGGGCGGGAGTTGAAACGTGGCGTTGCTAGCTCCAAACTGCTCACTCCTTTAGCATCAATCTGTCGGCTTGTTCCCGTTCACACAATCACTACTGCTTTTGTTGCTAAGCAACACAAGACACGCACAAGCGTTTGTTTACACTGATCAGCTGTTAAAGATGGCGCTGGCTATAGAAGACATTTTGTTTGTTTTTAATATCTTTTTTATTGTTTGAGAGCGCGGTAAGGCAATGGAAGTGTAACACCGCATTATGTAATAACACCGGCATTTTGTAATAATCTGCTGCATTTTGTAATACACAGTCTGAACGCAATATGTAATAAATTTCCCTGCATTTTGTAATAAATTATTACATATTGAGGTGGTTATTACAAAATACAGGAGTTGCACTTTTTTGATGATTTTGTTGAGTTATTACATAATGCAGTGATTGGCTATCTTTGCAACCCAGCATAACAGCATAATGCAGACACCTTTTTGACAAACTGGTTCCACACAGCACAACAAGCTTCAAACTGGCTTCATGACTCGGTCGGAAGGCGGGTTGGTCCTCCGACACTTCACACAGAACTCAAAGCTTTTTTTAAAGTTTGTAAAATTTGCTCGATAAACTGCAGGATGTCGATGTTTGTCCACCGTTTGTGTTCCTGGTTTGATTCTCCCACAAAATAGCATGTGAAAGCAAAGCTGATTAGCAGCAGACTTCAAAGGACTTCAAGACTTCGTGGATGTTGGACTCTCACATGAGCGCACAAAATATCTGGAATCCCAACAACAGAAATGTTTTCTCCATCTTCCACTGACAAGGAAGTGTAAATTAATCTAATGATCTAACAGTGAACAGAACAGGTTTCAGTCAGGCTGCTTGGTGTTTATTAGTACAATGAGCAGGACATTCAACTCACAAGGGGAAATTTTGGCTAACTAGATCTACAACTAGTAAACAGAGCTAGTAACTGAACAACAGCTAGTACCAAGACCAAATACTAGAGGTAGACCTAAATGTAGTAGCTAGTAACTAATAACTAGGTAACCTACAACCCACAACTAGAAAACAGACTGAGAACTAGATTTAGGAGTAGTAACTAGTAACTACTAACTACACCAACAACTAGTAACTAGACCTTTAACTCGTAATTATATTCTGAACTAGGACTAGACTTGGACTTTGTCATTCTTACAGAGCAGCGTCCAGCTGAGTCGTAGTTACCAAGCAGATCACCTGAACTGGTTTGCGGAGAACTGTTCTGTCAGTTCCAGCACCTTTCAAATCGATGGATGTGATTCATAAATTACAAATACTTTGCGCAGTAGACGCAGTAGTAGTATCTGACGGGAATGATACGCTCTCTCAGTATTTTATGGGAGTAATTAAGTAATACATATATGCCGTCCGGATCATTTATTAAAATCACCGACATGCAATGAACTAAATTACATTACCAACGTTGTCCTTCAGTACTAATCCTGTCCAGACAGGACTATGTCCATTCTGGTCCTGAGGTAAAACTGACCAATCAGCAGACTCCTCTGGTTCTGAGGTAAAACTGACCAATCAGCAGACTCCTCTGGTTCTGAGGTAAAACTGACCAATCAGCAGACTCCTCTGGTTCTGAGGTAAAACTGACCAATCAGCAGACTCCTCTGGTAACAGTAATGCTGTTCAAAAATCTGGGGACATTTCTGGGGACAATCCCTGGATTTGGTGCTCTGTCCCCAGAAATGTCCCCGGATTTCCTCTGGGGACGCCTGGTCACCTTAAACTCGGCCTATAGAGCCAGACCTAGACGAAGAACATGTGGTTTGTTCTTAGTCAGCCTGCCTAGTTAAATAAGGGTTAAAAATGGCTGCTAGTTTGTCTGACTCTCTGTTAACTAGCTGCATTAACCACAAAGAAATCCCACGCAGTGTTGCCAACTCTTTACCTAAGAAAGCAGCGATTGGCTGCTCAAAAAGTTGCTAGAAGTGACCAGATGATGTCACATGCTAATTTGCATATCAATATAATGCTATGTGTCCCCTCTCTTAGCAGAGGGAGGAGCTACGCTGTGATCATCAGTGCTCTTTAGTTTAGACAAACAAGTAGCGCATATTGGCATCAGTCGTGCCAGTTTGTCGCCAAATGCTTTAGGATTCAACACTTCAGCATCGTTCCTACGGTCAGAAACGGTCGCCAAGTGTCCAGAGGGCTGAAAAGTCACCAAGTTGGCAGCAGGGATCCCACAGCAGACTGGGAAGGTTCCTGATCTGCATCTGCATGTCTCGCTAACCACAGTTAAGCCTGGAGGGCAGGCGGCTAGCTAGCAAGCTAACCAGCAGCGTCGAAGCAGAGTGTAACTGGTCAGACTGGTTCAGACTGGGTCAGACTGGGTCAGACTGGGTCAGACTGGTTCAGACTGGGTCAGACTGGGTCAGACTGGTCTGCGGCTGGACCGGCACCCTGCAGCGGCTCCTTGAGCAAGGCATTACCCAGAAACTCAACCTACACAACCACAGCTTCAGCTTCTACTGCCAACACTAACAGCTAGCAAGCACACACACACACACACACACACACACACACACACACACACACACACACACACACACACACACACACACACACACTCCGCCTCCCATTCATTTCAATGGAGCAGCTCTGTTGCCATCCACAGGAAAGTTAGCTTGTCTGTAGTTTGAGGACAGACACACAGTGTCAGTCTGTAGTCAACCAGACTGGAATGAGACCTGCAGTACAGTACAGTACAGTACACTACAGTACAGTACAGTTTAGTACAATTTAGTACAGTACAGTACAGTACAGTACAGTTCACTTCACTTCACTTCACTTCACTTCAGTACAGTACAGTACAGTACAGTACAGTTTAGTACAATTTAGTACAGTACAGTTCAGTACAGTTCAGTTCAGTTCAGTTCAGTACAGCACAGTTTAGTACAGTACAGTACAGTTTAG
>NW_027282683.1:52500-65288 GCF_046629955.1 Centroberyx affinis
ACACTTTAGAGTTGTGTGTGAGTTAAAGTTAGGTAGCTGGTTAATTGGCATGTATGTTGGTCAGTTAGTCCTCTCAGTCAGTTACTTAGCTTGTTAGTCATTTAGCTACCATTTTAATCTGATAGTGATGTAATTAATTAGATCACAATGTTTCTTTTTTCTGCCAGACTCACCAGCCTCCATCAGTCTGATACTGCAGTGTTTGGACAGAAACACTTAAATCTTGTTTAGCTCCATCCTCTTATTACTGTGGATGTGCTACACAGTGAGGTCAAAGGTCAGACTGCCACCTTTAATGTATTTTGTCTCTTTTCAGCCAAAAATAAAAGGACTAGGTAAAGAATTACAGGCCATGTTGTAATTTCAACAGAGAAGGTGATGCATTGTAATGAGATCTGTTCAACAACGTTTCACCAACGTTTACCTGTAGCTGCCCAGTAGAACCAGTCTGATCCTGGATCAGCTGGGTTCAGTTCTTTCAGTTTCTCAGTCGCTTGCCTTCATCCAGTTTTTCATTGTTCGTGGATTTAAAGCAGCGACCTTCAGCTCTCTAACCTTCAGTAAACTGTTAATGTTGGAGTCAGTGACAGATGCAACATGACAGCAGTTTATTCAGATGACCGGTCATTTACATCTCATTAAAATAATTAGCAGAAAAACAAAGACAAAATAAAACACTGAACAAAGAGATGGAAAAGATAAAAAAGTTAACATTAAAGACAAATTAAATTAAAGGAACAGGTTTTTACCAGTTTGTACCATTTTGTACCAGTTAGTCTGTTACAGTCAAACAAAACACCAGATCATCTTCAGAAATATACATGAACGAAAAATTCCACTTTCACAAATCATCCAGTCAACACAATTTAAACTGGTTGTTTCTGGTCTAGACAGAACATAAAGAAGCAGAACATAATACCTGCCATTAGGTGGAGGCTTTTATCCAGAGAAGCTCAGCTGCAGCAGGCTGAACAGTTTTAGCAGGAGGATCCCAGTGGAAATCCACAGCAACAGCTCCGGATTATGACTCATACAGTTTGTTACTGTGAAAGTCAAATTAGACCAGTCTGCACCAAAAAAAGACCAACCTCCGCTCCCTGTAACAATACTATAACAATACACTGAAAACACTCAGCATGAGACTGGATGGACTCAAGGCAGTAAATGGATGTTAACTAGAAGACACCAGTCAGATTCACAGCAGCAGAAGTGATCAACACAATATGTGATATTCACATCATGTAAACAGGTCCAGGTCATCAGGTCCAGGTTGTTTCTGACCGCTAACTTGAAGCAGCAGCAGTCTGTTCTGGGGCAAAAGGACTACAAAAGGTTTTAGAGGGGAAACAGATCGGGATTCTTTCAGTTTCCATCAGGAAAATCGGAGCAGGTCTGGGTGAGAAGATGAAAGTGCTGCTGGTCTGAAGAGGCTGATTCACACCGGAACTGGGAAAGACTGACAGATATCAAATTAATCGTTCTTCTTCGCTGGTGTTGCAAGGTATTGTGGGATTTCCTACTCTGCCTGAGGAGCCACTGTATGCTTCCTTCAAAATCTGCCAAAACAAGGAACCTTAAAAGTTTGTCTGTCAAGGCAAGTACTCCCGCCCACTGAAATCGATGTGGGTGGCTAGAAGTTCAGACTGATCCATGGACCGAAACAGAATGTGAGGTCACGTGATCAGGATGGTCTTACCAGCCTAGAACATTCACACTTCCTGCCTGGAAATGCTTACTAGGCAGGAAACTTCCTTCAGTTTGAGACAGAGCCAAAAGCTTCCTGTCAGCTTGTGAAGTGAACAGCGACAGAAGGGCCGCAGCAGACAGAGCTAACATGGCTGTGCTCCTCTCCATCAGCAAATGATCTGCTAACTTGTGACAAAGTGTCTCTCAAACACAGTGACGATGTGATGTCTGCCTGTGTTTCTCTTTGCAGTGTGAACCAGCCTCTTCATCAGTTAGCGGTCATGAAGAAACCAGAAGAGCCGGCCGGTGAATATCATGAACACCAAACTCCCAGAGAGGAAACACTTCTGGGACAGCTGCTTGGTAAATAACAGGGTTCCTACACATTTTCAATTCAAAAATTCCATACTTTTTCCAGACCTTGATTTGTTTTGAAGATTTTATCTGGTGTTCAATATGATTTACACAGATAGACATCTTGCCCCTGCTAACTAGGTCATATCACTGTATAGATGAAGATTGTTCTTCACAGCCACAAATATCAGAATATGTGAGATGATTGGCAGGGTTCCTACACGCTTTCCATTTTAAAATTCCATATTTTTCCCAGACCCTATGTTCTTGACCGGATTTGATTTTGGTGGGTATTTGATATAATGCATGCTGACAGCGGCTGGGTAATAAGAGCGTCCCTCTATCTGAACATTATTCTTCACATCAACAAAAACTGTGGACTCAAAGTGGCTCTACAACAACATAAAAGCTAGAATTATGTGTGTATCGGACCTGAACCGCAACATTTTCCATACTTTTCCAGACATTTTTTCAAATTCCCAAATTATTCAAGACCTGGAAATGATCAAATTCATTTTTTATACTTTTCCAGACTTTCCAGATCTGAAATAAATTCCAAAATGCTGTCTGGCCAAAACCTCAAAATAAAACTCTCAAAATCTGATGTCACGCAAAGAAATGACTGCTGAGTCCGAGCCAGACTGGCAGAGATCAACTGGGAGGAGCAACCAGGTTTTTATACATTTTAATAAAAATAAATTCCTGAAATATTTTACTGTGGATTGGACAGATCAGATTAGTGCAACAGCGCCTCCTACTGACTGAGAAACTCGACCTGCAGCGCTGACACCATGAGGCAGTCACATGTCCTCAGCTGCCTCAACACTTCAGATTCACAACTGAGACAGAAACAAACCCAGAGCTGAGAGGAGGCAGATGTGAGGAAGCTCCCCATCAACACCAGAGTTAAACTGATTCTGTCTCCTGAAGCCGTCCGAGCTTCACTGTTCTGACGGTGAATTTGACAGATTTGTCTTTTCCTCTTTCACACATTTTGTTGTTTGATAAACTGACCATTGATTTAAAATCCACTGGTAAAACTTTACAGTAAGGGTACATCAGTTAACTAATGTGTCTGGTAATCATTTACTAATGGTGTTCATGTTAACTAAGGTATTAATTTATACATATTTACTAGTCATCATTATAAACTATTAAATAATGTATAAATTAATACCTTAGTTAACATGAACACCATTAGTAAATTACACATTAGTTAACTGTTAATTAAGGGTTAGTTAATGCTTATTAAGCATTAACTAACCCTTAACTTAGTGTACCATTATTGTAAAGTGTTACCAATCCACTTAAACTACTGAAATGCTAGCTGGCTAACTACGACTAATGAGATCTGACCGGACGTTTTAAGTGTGTATTTTATCTGTTGGAGAGTTTGTGTGTTTGCAGCGCAGACAGATGCACAGCAGCAGCATGTCAGCAGTGTTGATGCTAGCCTGTCCTGGTCTGTTAGCATTCTGTCGCCCTGAATCTCGTCCTGTAGTCTGACAGAGCGGAGAGACGGGTCAGAGTCTCGCTCCTGTTCTGCCTGCAGGTCGTTATGAAGCGTCCGCATCATCGGCCAACCTCCAATCAGAGCTCAGAACAGGCTGCTGTGATTCTGATTGGCTGGTGCCCAGACGATATTTAAAGCTGGTTTCACTGAGCTGAAGGAGTCCATGTGTTCCTGCTGTATTTAACCAGATGATTAAAAATCTTCCAGCTGGACAAAACCAATTAAAACAAATCTAGCCGACTGTTTTTCAGTCCATGAAAAACATTTCGGATTTCAGTGTGTTCATGTCTGTCTGTCTGTCTGTCTGTCTGTCTGTCTGTCTGTCTGTCTGTCTGTCCACTAGCTGTCCATTCATCTGGACAGGATTGAGTTTCACAGTTAAGTAAAATACAGACAAATTAACCAATAACATTTAAATCAATAATGATCCTTTTCTCTTCTTGGCAGATTCAGTCTGATCTGCCCATGTGTACTCTCTCTCTCTCTCTCTCTCTCTCTCACACACACACACACACACACACACTCCAAACCAGATCAGTGAACCAGATCTGTACACTTGTTTAGGATTGTTAGCTTGTGTCGATGTTAGCATGGTGACAGTGGAACAGTCTGAATGAAGAACTTCCTAAAGCTAACATAATGAAACAGACAGGCAGCTGCTGTGAGGCTGCGTGGCACATGGTGAACCGCTCCAGTCCGCTCCTGGTCCAGGTTTTACTGGCGTCTCTAATAAGCAGCCATACATTGGTTGTAATGCTCCCTCCTGTGGAATTCTGGGATGCAGGTCATTTCCTCCCAGACGGACTCAGTAGTTCTCAGCCTGAAGTTACAGTCGTATTCAAAACTAAACCCGGTCCAGAAAGTCCGGGCCAGATTTGACATGTAGCTGCTGGGAAAAATGAGTCCAGTCAGGAAGTCCCGTCTGAAAAACAGAATAATAAATAAGCCCGGTCCTGAGAGTCCAGTCCAGGTTTACAGGTTTTACCATTGAGCTCAGCCCAGGAGTCCAGTCCAGGTTCGACGTTGGACCCACATCTAAAAAATAAACCTAGTCTGGATATTCCAGTCCAGGATCTACAGGGTTTAGTCCGGTCTGGGTAAAACTGGTTCAGTCCAGTCCGGGCTAAACTGATCTGGTCCGGTCCAGCATAAACCGGACCGGTCCAGGTCAAACCGGTCCAGTCCGGTCCGGTCAGACGTAGGGCCGGTTGTGTCGCAGTTTCCACCTCCTGGACCGGACTTTGAAGAAGAAGAAGAGCAGCATGAGGAAGAGGCAGGAGCAGACGTACAGCACCACACACAGACTCATGTCCACACTGTTGAAGCCCAGACCGAGGATCCACACCCCCCCATGCGCCCCCCCCGCCGCCCCCGGCACCTCCTCCACCTCCTGCACTGCCTCCCTCAGGCCCTGCTGGGGCTCCGGCTGCTCCTCAGCTTTCTTCTCTGGCTCCTTCCCTCCTCCTCCTCCTTTTGCTCCTGCTCCTGCTCCTGCGCCTGCTCCTCCCGCTCCTGCTCCTCCTCCTCCTCCTCCTTTTTCTCCTGCGCCTGCTCCTCCTGCTCCTCCTGCTCCTCCTCCTCCCCCCCTCTCCTCCGGAGGCTGGCTGGGCTGGGCAGGAGGTGCAGGGAGGAGCTGAGGAGTCAGAGAGTATTTTGGGGAGAGGTTGGCGGCTCCGTAGTGTTTTCTGAGGAAGCGGAGGACGTTCTCCTGGTTCCAGACGTGAACTCCGTCTTTCTCCTCGTGGCAGGAGGCGCAGAGGGCGGGGCTCGGCCACGGAACCTTGGGGAAGAGGGGGTCTTCACTCAGAGAGCCTGAGGAGGAGCAGATGACATACTGATGAGCTAATACAAACCAACAACACATTACAACTATCAACACGGTAACCCAAACTAAATAACATTACAAACAACTAACAACAAATTACCAACAATACCTTATTAATAACTAACAACACATTACTGACAACTAACAAGATGTTAGTAACAGGAACAACTTACTAACAACTAACAAGATGTTACAAACAACTAACAACACCTTACTAACAACACATTACTAACAACTAACAACATATTACTAACAACTAACAACACGTTACTGACAACTAACAACACATTACTGACAACAACACCTTACTAACAACTAACAACACCTTACTAAGAACTAACAACACATTACTAACAACTAGGAACACCTTACTAACAACTAACAACTAATTACTAACAACACATTACTAACAACTAACAACACATTACTAACAACTAACAACTAATTACTAACAACACCTTACTAACAACACCTTACTAACAACTAACAACACATTACTAACAACTAACAACTAATTACTAACAACACCTTACTAACAACTAACAACACATTACTAACAACACCTTACTAACAACTAACACCTTACTAACAACTAACAACACATTACTAACAACACCTTACTAACACATTACTAACAACTAAAACACCTTACTAACAACTAACAACACCTTACTAACAACTAACAACACATTACTAACAACACCTTACTAACAACACATTACTAACAACTAAAACACCTTACTAACAACTAACAACACCTTACTAACAACTAACACCTTACTAACAACTAAAACACCTTACTAACAACTAAAACACCTTACTAACAACTAACAACACATTACTAACAACTAACAAGATGTTACTAACAACTAACACATTACTAACAACACATTACTAACAACTAACAAGATGTTACTAACAACTAACACATTACTAACAACACCTACTAACAACCAGCAACACATTACTAACAACTAACAAGATGTTACTAACAACTAACACATTACTAACAACACTTTACTAACAACTAACAAACACATAACTGACAACTAAAAACACATTACTAACAACACGTTGCTAACAACTAACACATTACTAACATCTTACTAACACCTTACTAACAACAAATTACTAACAACTAACACATTACTAACATCTTACTAACACCTTACTAACAACCAACACATTACTAACATCTTACTAGCACCTTACTAACAACTAACACATTACTAACAACACCTTACTAACAACAAATTACTAACAACTAACACATTACTAACATCGTACTAACACCTTACTAACAACTAACACATTACTAACAACACTTTACTAACAACTAACAACAAATTACTAACAACTAACACATTACTAACATGTTACTAACACCTTACTAACAACTAACACATTACTAACAACACTTTACTAACAACTAACAACAAATTACTAACAACTAACACATTACTAACAACACCTTACTAACAACTAACAACAAATTACTAACAACTAACACATTACTAACATCTTACTAGCACCTTACTAACAACTAACACATTACTAACAACACCTTACTAACAACTAACAACAAATTACTAGCAACTAACACATCATTAACCAACAACACCTTACTAACAAACACATTACTAACAACACCTTACTAACATTACTAACAACTAACACCTTACTAACAACTAACAACACCTTACCAACATCACTAACAACATATTACTAAATAATAACTAATTAACAACGCATTACTGACCTACTGACAACCTAGTGATGAGCTAACTCACTAACCTACTATAACTAATTACAACTATGTAGAGAGCAACCAGCTGAGTCAGAGCTGTGGCGCTGAGCGGCCACTAGAGGGAGTCGTTTCCACTAACAGCTCTGTCTTCATCAGACTCAGCTGTAGTCGTCCTCTCCTCCAGAGCCGAGCCACCAGGTAAACAAGCTCTACAAGTCTATCAATGTGATTTCATTTGATTCAGCCATTCAAAGCTTACTCAATTAATAAAGACAACTGTTTTACACAA
The DNA here is from genome assembly GCF_046629955.1 of Centroberyx affinis. Classification (NCBI taxonomy): domain Eukaryota; kingdom Metazoa; phylum Chordata; class Actinopteri; order Beryciformes; family Berycidae; genus Centroberyx; species Centroberyx affinis. Next base: position 59,915 of record NW_027282683.1, read on the forward strand.
ATATGAGTCCATCAATACGGAAGCGTAATGCATTCACTTGAGAAAAAACAAAATTGCCCTGTTTTTCTGAATTAACAAGACAATTATCTCAGAAAAACAGAGCAGAATTTAAAAAAAAAAAAAAGCTCTGTTTTTCTGAATTAACAAGATAATTATCTCAGAATTCTGAGAAAAGTTTTCATGGAAAAAAAATAATTCTGCTCGAATTTTAGTTTTTTATCTTTATTTTCATTATGCTACCTAATCAGTGCTTGCTAACTAGCTATGCTCATTTGTTACAATGATGTAACATGATAACAGGCAATGCCAAAGCATTAAGAATACATAATCTGTCTGTTCAAAATGTTCTGCAGACTGGAGCCTCTGGCCCCGCCCACAACCTGTCAGGACAGACAGGCGGAGCACAGAGGGAACAGCAGTAAGAACACGGACTGAACAGTCAAAAACTGACTTATTCACATCAGTAGTGTTCCTAGGAATCCCTCAGAAAGGCTTATGCTGTTACTGAAATAAACTTCTATGTAAGTAAGTAAGAAACTAACTGACAAAACATTACTGACCCTCTGACAACACGTTAAAAACCTACTAACTACCTAAGTGACCAACCAGCCATTACTGGCCGTGTGGCCTGGTTCATGTGAATCAGTAGCAGAGCTGTGGCTCGGTCAGCAGATTCTCTGGAGATCAGAGGAGGCTCTGGATCGGACGCTGCTGATTGGATTTTGAAAAAACTTTAGGGAATGATGCGTCTCGTCCGTTCTGCCATTTTCAAAATTGCACTGATTGTCCTGCAGGGGGCGCCACAGCGTCTGTTTACTCGTCTGTACGTCAATCCAGAAACACGAGGAACGACACGGTGACTGTTTCTGTCTTTAGAGGTCCTGTTCTATTCACCAAGTACAGTGGCTTCTGTGTGTGTGTGTGTGTGTGTGTGTGTGTGTGTGTGTGTGTGTGTGTGTATGTGTGTACCGGCCAGTCTGTTGTTGACCAGGTTGTGTTGGTTCCACAGCCAGAGGATCTGCTGGTCTCTGGTCTGGACTCGGTCCAGACTGTCGGCGGCCGCCTGTTCGAAGTGTCGGCCGCACTGCTGACAGCCGAAGAACGTCCCGATGTAGCGCCGCATCACCTGAAGCACCGCCGCCGCCTCGTCCTCCAGAGCTGCAGCACAACACAGAACAAAACACAGAACGGTTAAAGGAATAGTTCGCCCAAAAATAAAAATTTGGTCACCGTCTCCTCCCTCATGTCAGTGTGTTTGTCCACAGAACACACAGACAGAGTCAGCTCCATGTTGGACTGAACAGAAACCGCTTCTTTAGAGTCCAGAAAGGTCAAAAATTAGCAGAAAGTTACTGGAACATTTCTGCAGCAGAATCCAAGTGTTCTGAAGTGTGTGTGTGTGTGTGTGTGTGTGTGTGTGTGTGTCTAAGTGTGTGTGTGTGTGTACCGGTGTTCTCCAGAGCGGTGGGCATGGCGTCATGTTGGACCGTCAGAACATGGAACAGCGTCCAGAGGGAGCATGGGTAACCACGAAGCCCCGCCCTGCTGCCCTGGCAACCCACCCAGCGAAGCTCCGCCCCCAGGAACACTCCTGAGATCTGGACAGGAACAGGAAGTCAGTTCTACTCTGTGGCTTTACTGCCAGGTTCTACCAACTGTAAATTATTGGGAAAGTAGTGTTTTTATTTATTAAATCATGAATAATTAATGAGGGCGTCTGAAACTGATCTACGACTTTTGTTACTAGAGAAGCTGCGTCAGAAACATAAATCTATTAAAACAGTCAGGCTGTCACTTAGTAAAGTACTGTAGTTAGTTGGCTGGTTATCTGGTTAGAGTGTGTGTGTGTGTGTGTGTCTCACCCTCATCTTGTTGTCCACCAGGTCCAGGACGGCCTGGTAGGGGATTCGGTCCAGAGGCAAACTGAGCAGCCACTCCAACAGAGTCTCCATCAACTTCACCACTGAACCTCCACCTGGGTACAGCTAGACAGAGAGAGAGAGAGAGAGAGAGAGAGACAGAGGGAGGGAGAGAGAGAGAGAGAGACAGAGGGAGGGAGAGAGAGAGAGAGAGTGAGAGAGGGAAGGAAAGAGAGAGAGAGAGAGAGAGTTATTTCAAACATCCAGATCCTTCATCAAAGAACTGCTCATCATACTCTGTAGGAGAGAACAATGTGTGTGTGTGTGTGTGGGGGGAGGTGGGGGTGGGGGGTGGTTACCTTGGCGACCACGGTGACAAAGTCTTTGAAGGTCTTAAGCTCCTCCCCCTCCAGGGTATTATGGGTAGCCAGCTCCACTCTCAGCAGGTAGTGGAGAGCTGACTCCAGGTCAGCCAGGTAAACTGTAGAGCTGAGAGGGAGAGAGAGAGAGACATCTAACACTGATCCTGAATCAGGCAGACCTCCTCAGAGCTGCTGAGTGCTGACAGTCTACCTGTGTGTGTGTGTGTGTGTGTGTGTGTGTGTGTGTGGTGTGTTCTGGTGTAGCTGTCAGTCCATCCAGAGCCTGTACAGATCTAACAGTCTGACAGTCACAACACTCTGTAGGTCCAGACTGACATTCACTGGCCAGACTAGTACTGACTCTATAGGGCTGAAGCTAACCCAGAACTGATGCCACCTTCATGTCATATGGGATTTACAGTAAATACGACCTGCTGGTTACAGCGGGAGAACCAGCAGGAGAACCAGCAGGAGAACCAGCAGGAGAACCAGCAGGAGAACCAGCAGGAGAACCAGCAGGAGAACCAGCAGGAGACTGGGACTTTTCTGCAGCTCTGGTTTCTATCTTGGCGTCAGGAGGCGAGCGGGCGGAGACACCGCAGCCGGCTGCCTGCGGCGGTTCAACATGTTCAACATATTCAACGTGTTCAACATGTTCAACGTGTTCAACATATTTAACGTGTTCAACATATTTAAAATATTTAACGTGTTCAACATATTCAACGTGTTCAACATATTTAACGTGTTCAACATATTCAACATGTTCAACGTGTTCAACATATTTAACTTGTTCAACATATTTAACATATTTAACGTGTTCAACATATTTAACGCGTTCAACGTGTTCAACATGTTCAACATATTTAACATGTTCAACGTGTTCAACATATTTAACGTGTTCAGCGTGTTCAACATGTTCAACATATTTAACATGTTCAACATATTTAACGTGTTCAACGTGTTCAGCGTGTTCAACATGTTCAACATATTTAACATGTTCAACGTGTTCAACATATTTAACGTGTTCAACATGTTCAACGTGTTCAACATGTTCAACATTTAACATGTTCAACGTGTTCATCGTGTTCAACATATTTAACGTGTTCAACATATTCAACATATTTAACTTGTTCAACATATTTAACATGTTCAACGTGTTCAACATATTTAACGTGTTCAACATGTTCAACGTGTTCAACATATTTAACGTGTTCAACATATTTAACATATTTAACGTGTTCAACATATTTAACGTGTTCAACATGTTCAACATATTTAACGTGTTCAACATGTTCAACATATTTAACGTGTTCAACATATTTAACGTGTTCAACGTGTTCAACATATTTAACGTGTTCAACATATTTAACGTGTTCAACATATTTAACGTGTTCAACGTGTTCAAAATATTTAACGTGTTCAACATATTTAACGTGTTCAACGTGTTCAACATATTTAACGTGTTCAACATATTTAACGTGTTCAACATATTTAACGTGTTCAACGTGTTCAACATATTTAACGTGTTCAACGTGTTCAACATATTTAACGTGTTCAACATATTTAACGTGTTCAACGTGTTCAACATATTTAACGTGTTCAACGTGTTCAACATATTTAACGTGTTCAACATATTTAACGTGTTCAACGTCTTCAACATATTTAACGTGTTCAACGTGTTCAACATGTTCAACGTGTTCAACATATTTAACGTGTTCAACAGGTGAACGCTGCAAACTGTTCTGACGCTTTTCCCATATGACATGAACGCAGCATAAGGTTAACCAGAGCTAAGGCTGATGCTATCCTGAAGTTAACCTGGTCTAGCTCGAGTCTAGCTCGAGTCTACCTCCAGTCTAGCTCCAGTCTAGCTCCAGTCTAACTCCAGTCTAACTCCAGTCTGGCGTCTAACTCCAGTCTGGCTCCAGTCTAGCTCCAGTCTGGCGTCTAACTCCAGTCTGGCTCCAGTCTGGCTCCAGTCTGGCTCCAGTCTAGCTCCAGTTTAGCTCCAGTCTAACTCCAGTCTAACTCCAGTCTGGCTCCAGTCTAGCTCCAGTCTAGCTCCAGTCTAACTCCAGTCTAGCTCCAGTCTGGCTCCAGTCTGGCTCCAGTCTGTCTGACCTGTCAAAGTCTCTCCAGGTCTCGGTCTTCTGCAGCACCGCCGCCTGGCCGCCGCCGGTCCTGCTGCTGTCCGACCGCACGCTGCGCTGCACACCGGGTAACAACCTCAACAAGGAGGAGAAGAAGAAACGCAACCGCTTCTCACTGGGAGAGGAGGAGAGGAGAGAAGGAGGAGAGGAAGAGAGGAGAGGAGAGGAAGAGAAGAGAGGAAGAGAGGAGAGGAGAGGGGAGGAAGAGAGGAGAGGAGAGGAGAGGAGAGGAGAGGAAGAGAGGAGAGGAGAGGAGAGGAGAGGAGGAGAGGAAGAGAGGAGGAGAGGAGGAGAGGAGGAGAGGAGAGGAGAGGAGAGGAGGAGAGGAGAGGAGAGGAGAGGAGGAGAGGAAGAGGAGGAGAGGAGAGGAGAGAGGAGAGGAGAGGAGAGGAGGAGAGGAGGTGAGGAGGAGAGTTATTTAAAGCTTGAAAATACATTTAAACAATTAAAACCTCAGGAATACAAACTGTGTGTGTGTGTGTGTGTGTGTGTGCCCTCACACATGCAAGTGTGTGTGTGTGTGTGTGTGTGTGTGCCCTCACACATGCAAGTGTGTGTGTGTGTGTGTGTGTGTGCCCTCACACATGCAGGTGTGTGTGTGTGCCGTTGGGCAGCAGCAGGTAGGCGGAGGGGAAAGCTGTGACTCCCAGTCTGTCCAGCAGGAGGCGATCTGCAGCCAGTGCTCTCCTCACCACAACACCAGAGTACTGCAGCAGGTCCAGAGCCACCTACACACACACACACACACACACACACACACACACACACACACACACACACACACACACACACACACACACACACACACACACACACACACACACACACACACACACACACACACACACACACACACACACACACACACACACACACACACACACAATACTGTCATTTAAAATGAAAACATGATTCTTCCTTGTATATTGAAAAGCCATATTGCCATTCAAGTCAGTCTGTAAGTGAGTGAGTGAGTGAGTGAGTGAGTGAGTGAATGAGTGAG
>NW_027282684.1:12500-18357 GCF_046629955.1 Centroberyx affinis
AGGAAACACAGAGAGGAGAGGGGAGGAGAGGAGAGGAGGAGAGGAGAGAGGAGAGGAGGTTATAAATTCTAGTCCTTATTATATCTGTATATAATAAAGATGTATTATACTGTGTTACATCCTCCACACTTCACACTGTGCAGCAGCACCAGGCCTGGAGGAGAGAAGAGGCTTGTGACTGGAAGGTTGCTGGTTTGAATCCCCAGAACTCAGGGGCCGGATTCACCAACGTGTTCTGAAGATAGATCTTAAGAAATGACATAAGAGGAAATTTTAGGAACTATAACCTACTTGTCTAAAATGTGTTTAAATATATGATATTAGAGGCTTACCTTTAAGACAGGTGAAGGGCCGTCTTAAAGTTAAGAAAAAAATCAAGAACAAATTTGACAACTTTCATTTCAAGAATACCATTTATTCCTAAGTTTTTTCTTAGGAAGAAACATAAGAAGAAAGTTAAGAAAATATATAAGAACTGTTTTTGAGAATAGCATTTTTTCCTATTTCTTTTTTTCTTAAGACTAAAGTTAAGAAAAAAATGGCACTCGAGAAGATTTTTTTTAGGGTTTTGTGAATCCGGCCCCAACAGGGAAACTGAACAAGTGACTGATCCATCAGAAAACAGACGGGCAGATGTGTGTGTGTGTGTGTGTGTGTGTGTGTGTGTGTGTGTGTGTGTGTGTGTGTGTGTGTTGGTTTGTTCTGAGTCAACATGGCGGCGAGGCAGGAGAACAGAAGAAGAAACAGACTCTACAGTAGAAACTCAGTAGAACCTCCTCCAGGTTTCTCTGGTCTCTCTCTCTCTGTCTTCGCCGCTCGTTTTACAAAACAAACGCAGGAACGGAAATAAACAGACGGACAGATTTTCCTGGATAAATAAAGAAGGTAAAATTTTTAAATATAAAGGCAGAACAACTGAACAAACAGCTTTCTGTTCTTATGCATCAAAGGTTTGGAACAAACTCCCATTACAAATAAGACAAGCAACTTCTGCTCAAAACCCATTTTTATGATCTTGCTTTTAATTACAGTTTTTCTCAGTCACTTTGGTACATTTCTCAGATCAGAATTGAAATTCTCAAAACTACTTGTTCAACCTCCACATCATCTAGTCACTTGTGCACATCATAAAAGCAATTTCTCATTCTTTTGAACAAATTGCAAATGCTTTCGCACATTCATGCAAATGATTATGTACAATTGTCTGCTGTTTCCTACATTATCAATTGCTTATATCATGTTGATCAAAATGTATTATACTGGTTCTCTGTTGAATAGTCTTACTCCCCAAAACATCTAGGCATTAGTTCATTGCATAAGTCATTACATGCAAAATGGTTGAACCAGTTGTCATAATCTGTCAAGCATATTTTCTATACATTTCTATTAGACTTTTTTTATGTGTCCTGAATTGATGAATTGCTCTCAGGTGAATCTTGACTTGATTCTCACTAATGAAGGGGAATGTGTGAAGCGTTAGATCAACCAATGATCAAGCAGTTCTCTAAAATAGCTCAGAGGTTCATCTCCTGAACCTTCAGTTGGTGAGTATATACAGACAGAGCACAACACAGTGTTACAAGACAGGAAGGTTAGGTATAGACAGACTGCACTGTAATTCCCCACACAGTGCTGCATGTACAGTTCTGCCTAAGGGTGTTTCCTATGTTTACATTTCTAATTTTGTATTTTTTTCCTTTGTGCTATGCAGTGCTGTAAAACAGTCGTGTCTTTTTCTTTTCTGTATCGCAATGACATGGTCTGTCAACAAATTACAGTACAAACAGTAAAAGCATAAATGTGAATCCTGTCCAATATCTTGCAATCAATCTCCCACATACAGTAATGTGTAACTTTGTATTGCTGAAATTGATATCAGCCATACAGAGAAAGTGCGGCCCTTGTACATTTTCAATCATTGTCATGAAAACCTTAGCCATAGTTTACATCAGAAAATACTTACAGAGTACACTGTTACATTGACAACATGGCTAAGCATTTTGACTATCTTGTTTGTAAACAATGACACAAGGACTTGTCATTCTGATGGCACTGACATGTTCATTGACATAAATATTTACTTTTGAGAGATAGACTAAGGATTTTGAGCAGGTAACAGGCTTTAGCAGGTAATCCATTCTGTGGTGCCGTTTGTACGATTTGTTTTGAGAAATGCACTTACTGTTTTGCAAATGTTAAGGATGATTCGCGAAATGTACCAAAGCGGCTGAGAAAAACTGTAATTCCACCTTTTTATTTTAACATCACTGTTATTAATTCATACTTCTTTTATATTTCTTATACTTGTTTTATATTTCTTGTTATTCTTGTTTCCTGTTCTTGTTATATGCTTTTTATATCTAGGATTGTTCTTTATTATTTTTAATTTATTGGCTGGACCGCAACAGCGGGGCCAGCCCTACAAACGCGAATGTCTGTCACTGACTGAGTGACTGACTGACTGACTGACTGACTGACTGAGTGACTGACTGACTGACTGACTGACTGACTGACTGACTGACTGAGTGACTGAGTGACTGACTGACTGACTGACTGAGTGACTGAGTGACTGAGTGACTGAGTGATGAAGTTACACCATTGGTCGGCCGTGGCACGTGGCACATCATAGGATCACAGAGCCAGAAATTTCAGTTTCGTTTTCTCCGCCGTCTAGTTTCTCCGCTGAGATCAGGAGCCCGTTTCTCCCACACAGTCAGCAGGCTGACCAATATCATGCATGTAAGCTGAAGCTAAAGTAGAATCTATACAATTATATCATATCACCGTTTATGTCGATGCATATGCGTGAGCTCAGTCCACCTGAAGCCCCTCTGTTCTGTCGGGGGAGAGAGAGACACAAACAAGCATGGAGGTTTCATCACGCCGAGGGCTTATTGCCGACCTTCCTGAAGTTTCCCGGGGCCACGGTTCCGGCCGGTGCCGCTAGCCGGCCGCCGATTTGTTCCCGATGATCCGGCCGAGATTTCGGCCGGGGTCCCGACGACGATCTGCCCCCGGTGTCCGGCGAACGGCGTTTTCGGCACCGACGGGTAACAGAGCGCCCGGCGCTTGGATCGGCAGGATCGATGCGGGCCGTGGGCGCCATGGAGACGACAGCGGCGGAGAGAGAGACGGGACGCGCTGGAACGATCAGTATGGATGTATGGACTATTATTCTGTATTAGCAGTCTACAGCGGAGTTAGTTACACCATTGGTCGGCCGTGGCACGTGGCACACTCATACACGGTCCAGCCATATACTAGGGCTGGGCAATATGGACCAAAAATCATATCTCTGTATTTTTAGGCTGAATGGCGATACACGATATATATCTCGGTATTTTCTACGAAGTGGGCTAAATGTTCAGTTGTAAGTCAAAGCCACATGTCAGATGTCACAAACACTTTTATTAAAACAAGACTGTGATCAAAATAAAATGCAAAGACAGGGTTTCCTTCCCTGTTTTAGAACAGTCTGGTAAGTTCAGAAAATGACATCACTTTACTGTAATGCAGCCTTTAAAACCAGGAAAAGACACTTATGCCATATCACCATATTACGATATCCAAAATCTAAGACGATATCTAGTCTCATGACACGATATCGATATATTATCGATATATCGCCCAGCCCTACCATATACTAGGTTTTGACCTAGTCTTGTTTTATAATTATCTTATTCTTTGATATACTTGTTTTATATTTCTTATACTTGTTTTATGCTTTTTGTATCTTAGGATTGTTTTTATCATTATTTATTGATTTTTATTGTTCCTCTTGTAATGCACTTTGAGCTGCATTTTATGATATGAAAGGTGCTATATAAATAAAGTTTCTTCTTCTTATTATTATTATTATTATTATTGTTAACTGGAATTTGTCTCCTGCTGAATTTCAACTGTTCTCTACTGTAGTCCGAGTCTCAACTTTAACATAGCTGCTTTCTGTGTGTATGCATGTATGTACTTATGTGTGTGTGTGTGTGTGTGCACGTGTGTACTTTTGTGTGTGTGTGTGTGTGTGTGTGTGTTTGTGTGAGTGGGCATGCACAAGTATACAGATAGACAGATATACTGTATATTCCAGACTGTGTGAATGTGAATGGCATCTCAGCTTTATGGAGGAGGATGATATCTGTGTGTGTGTGTGTGTGTGTGTGTGTGTGTGTGTGTGTATGTGTGTGTGTGTGTGTGGTCTCAGCTGCCTGCTCCCAGTCTGCTGTCATGTTTAACTCCCAGTAGAAAAGGTCCAGCTCTCCTGATCTGCTGAATATCTGAAGGTGTTTCTCATGTTTGATTTGTTGTCAGCTCCCTGGTGGTGTGTGTGTTTATGTGTGTGTGTGTGTGTGTGTGTGTGTGTGTGTGTGTGTGTGGGGGAGGGGGGGGGGGGGGGGGGACTGACAGGACCCATGGGTGCCTTGCATCCCGGGCAGTTCAGTTCAGCTGTCACAGGTCTGAAGCCGTGTGTTTTGTGTTTTTACGCCTCGCTCCTCGCTCCTCGCTCCTCGCTCCTCGCCCTTCCTCAAACAGTTTCCAGCCTGCTGCTCCTGTCAGCAGGGGAAGGAAAGGAAACGAGGACACAGGGGAGGAAACACAGGGAGGAAACACAGGGAGGAAACGCAGGGAGGAAACGCAGGGAGGAAACACAGGAAGGAAACACAGGGAGGAAACACAGGGAGGAAACACAGGAAGGAAACACAGGGAGGAAACACAGGAAGGAAACAGGGAGGAAACGCAGGGAGGAAACACAGGAAGGAAACACAGGGAGGAAACACAGGGAGGAAACACAGGAAGGAAACAGGGAGGAAACGCAGGGAGGAAACACAGGAAGGAAACACAGGGAGGAAACACAGGGAGGAAACACAGGAAGGAAACAGGGAGGAAACGCAGGGAGGAAACACAGGAAGGAAACAGGGAGGAAACCCAGGGAGGAAACATAGGGAGGAAATACAGCTAGGAAACACAGGAAGGAAACACAGGGAGGAAACAGGGAGGAAACAGGGAGGAAACGCAGGGAGGAAACGCAGGGAGGAAACGCAGGGAGGAAACGCAGGGAGGAAACAGGGAGGAAACGCAGGAAGGAAACACAGGGAGGAAACACAGGGAGGAAACACAGGGAGGAAACAGGGAGGAAACGCAGGGAGGAAACAGGGAGGAAACACAGCGAGGAAACACAGCGAGGAAACACAGCGAGGAAACACAGGGAGGAAACAGGGAGGAAAGCAGGGAGGAAACACAGAAAGGAAACACAGCGAGGAAACGCAGGGAGGAAACACAGGAAGGAAACACAGGGAGGAAACAGGGAGGAAACGCAGGGAGGAAATACAGCTAGGAAACGCAGGGAGGAAACACAGGAAGGAAACAGGGAGGAAACCCAGGGAGGAAACCCAGGGAGGAAACACAGGGAGGAAACACAGGGAGGAAACATAGGGAGGAAATACAGCTAGGAAACACAGGAAGGAAACACAGGGAGGAAACACAGGGAGGAAACAGGGAGGAAACGCAGGGAGGAAACGCAGGGAGGAAACACAGGAAGGAAACACAGGGAGGAAACACAGGGAGGAAACACAGGGAGGAAACAGGGAGGAAACGCAGGGAGGAAACAGGGAGGAAACGCAGGAAGGAAACACAGGGAGGAAACACAGGGAGGAAACACAGGGAGGAAACAGGGAGGAAACACAGGAAGGAAACAGGGAGGAAACACAGGGAGGAAACACAGGGAGGAAACAGGGAGGAAACACAGGGAGGAAACAGGGAGGAAACACAGGGAGGAAACACAGGGAGGAAACAGGGAGGAAACACAGGGAGGAAACACAGGGAGGAAACACAGGAAGGAAACACAGGGAGGAAACACAGG